>NC_088928.1:8767500-9067500 GCF_038396675.1 Hydra vulgaris | reverse complement strand
AACATATTTTTTTATTTTAATGATGGTCAGTAAATTATTTTTTCATTGTTACAATAAGTAAACAACTGCAAACTGTATATTGTTAAGTATAAGTTTAAAAACTTTTAATCGATTTCATTCTTATAATATCATTACTAAACAATAATAAATTCACTTTAAATATTTTATAACTTGAAGGAATAATTGCAACCAAAACCAGAATAAGTATTAGCACACAAATTAGTCTTGCATTTGTTACAGGAAAACAGTTTCTAGTTTCAGAATTACCTACCAGCAGAGACGTTATAAGATATGGAATTTTATTAATAGAGGACTGTGAAGACATAAAAAAAAAGGAATTATCCTGTAAAAGAGATGGCCAAAGATATATTTCCAGCTTTATTACACCAGTGGTTAAGTGCAAATTCAGAATTTACATTACCTATATTAATTACTGACAAATCAATTTGTGATAAAATAATGACGGTGTGGAACAACGCTTCAGTAATAGCTTGTCCAAGGAAATAAGGAGCTAAACAAGTAATAAATTTTAAAGAAAAACTTGATAAACTTTTTGATATACTAGTATGCAAATGTCCAATTGTAAAATGTGATGATTTTATTTGTTATTATGATTGTGATAAAGAAGTTCATTATAAATGCAAATGTATCAAAGAGTACAAAATACCATCTATTGATGTTAAGTTTATATATTTTCAAAAAGTTAAAACTGGAGCTGTTAGCAAGCTTCAATTTTTATATATAAACTTTTTTTTTAACTTAGTCAATAATGATTTTTTATTTAAAATTATTTTCTATTTCTATGTAAATTCCCCTCACATAGATTTTTTTTTTTTTTTTTTTTTTTTTTTTAGATTATTCACCTCCCCAAGGCCCGAGGGGGCCACTACAGTCGAGGAGGATACTCATTTTTTTTTTTTTTTTGTGTTTTTTTGTGTTTTTTTTATTTTTTATTTTTTTTTATTTTTTTTATTTTCTAGTTGTCATTCGTGGTGCAACCCTCTCTCAACTCTTTAACTCCGAAACACGAACCTTGCCGAGCAAGGCCGCTGCGCGGAGAAACTAAGTTGAGCGCGGTACTTCCAGGGACATGGGGATATCTGGTATGGTGATATGGGGTATCTGCACGTACTACAGCTGCAATTGCTACAGCAACACTTATTGATGCAGGATTAATAACATCTGATGATAAAAAGTTAGTTATTGACCATAGTAAAGTTTTGAGAGCGCTTTGATCTTAACAAGGATTTTGAAAGAATAGCAAAAAGTGGAGAAGTGATTGAACTTGATGAATCAAATGCAAAATTTCCAGCAACTGTGAAAGGAGAACATTACTCTGTTTGTATGGAACCTAGAGGAAAATATTTATTTCACTTTTCTCTTGAGAAAACAACAAAAAGTATTAAACATGCAGAGATAATAGCAAATAAAATTGTTGAATGGTTGACCGAGAGAGGTATTGACAAGTCTTCACTGGCTGTTGGTGGAGAAAAGTAAACAGTAGTTGGGAGGGTGGAGTCATCAAACATAGAAATAAAATTAGAAAAAAAACTTTTTTGGCTTATATGTCAACTCCATAAAAATGAGTTGCCACTGAGGCATCTTATAACCAATCTAGATGATCAAAAAAAATTAACAATAAATGGTCTGGTGTTATTGGGTCCATGCTTGATCTGGCTACAGATCTAGATATAAATCCAATATTTGAAGCTATTAAAATTGGTAATCCACTTATTTCTCTTGATGATAAAATAATAAATGTTTAGTCTGCAGATCAATTTTATGGTTATAAAGTTGTTTGTGCCATTAGAAGTGGTATTTTACCACCAAAATTTCATTTATTACATTATTGGGCCTGTTTCACATTCAAGATGGTTAACTACTGCTGACAGAATATATGGAACATGGATCTCTAAACATGGAATTCAAGTTAAAGATTTAGAAAGTTTAAGGTCTAGTAGATTGTGGGTGTTTATTTTCCTTGTTGGTTTAAGATCAAAGTTAAAGATTCTTGGATTGAAGGTCCTAAACATGTACTTTACCAGCTACAGCAACTCAAATTTCAAAAAGAAGATGTCATTAAAATAGTATCACCTTCTATTCAACGATCAGCTTGGTTTTGTTTCAGTGAGTATATACTATAAACATTGTTGCGTTCTAATACTGAAGAGGATAGAAGTATAGCTATTAATAAAATAAAAGATATTAAAAGTATTGGAAATGAAGATCTACAAAAAGGTGATTCTTCTCCTCAACCAAGAAAAACTCCTGTTCTGAACTTTAATGCTAAAAAATTGGTAGACCTGATATCATGGGAGTCATCGGTTTATGAACCAGTCTTAACTACCTCTCTAACAACTTCTGAAATTGATGTATTTTTATCAAATCCTGTGCAGGTGCTGATTTAGCCATGTCATGGACAATTTGTTGAGTGTTGTGTAAAGCAAGTTACTGAAGCTTCAATTAGAGTGTACACTCATGAAAAGAGAGAAAGATTTGTCCGAACTCAAGAGGCGAGTAGAAAGTTAATGCCTAAAAGTAATAGTAAACAAAACCTTGAAAGTTTGACACAAATGTTTTTTTATTAAGTTTATAATATTTATTGAAACAATTCGGTTTTTTTTTAAATATCTCGCTGTATTTCTTACATCAATACCAATAAAATTATTATGCAATGTTAAGCCAAACTATATTTAAAATACATTGAAAAATATTTTAATATTTATAAATTAATCTCAATCTAATTTCACTTTAAATTAATACGCATATTAAAATTTAAATTCAAAGTCTATTTTTGAAATAAAAATATTTCTTTCGCATTTTATATAAGTTCTTAAAGAAAATATATTCATATCTAAAATTAGTTTTAATCAACATTTATATCCCAACTGATATTTATTAAATAAAGTAAAAAAAATCTTATTAATGTTTAAGTAAAAACTGGGTTTTTTTGAGAAACCATGTCAAAATTTTATTGAAATATAAAAAGTCAAATCAGTTGAGCAAAAAAATTTTTATTTCAAATTTTAAAACCATATTTGGATTCTCCATCAAAATCTGTAATTTTTAGTAACTCCTCACCCTATTACAATGGTGTGGAGGCATTCTCCCGAGACCTGGATATCTATTGTCAAATTATTAATTATAATAAAATGAAGAGCTTTACTCCATTTTTTTATTAAGAGACAAAGATTAACAGAGTGAATTAATAAAAGCTCAATCCACATTACGTGAACTTCAAGCAGCTTGCTTTGAAGTTATCTGTCACAGCTGGTAGAATTTTTTTATAAAAAAAAGTTTCCTAGCAGCCCTTCACAGATTATTGTTTATAGGCACAATATTGCTCTGATTTAATTGTTTCAAAAACACCTTTTTGAAAAAAATTACTGTTAGTTACTCAAGATAAACATTAATATTACCAATAGTAACACTCACTTAGATTTAGCCCGAACGCTTCACACATTTTTTTTTTAGTATTGAAAATAATAATTAATCAATGAAACAAAAGATTACATTAAAATAAAAATAAATGTGTCAAGTCTAGAGGGAAAAAAAACAAAACAAGTAAAAACAGATATTTAAAAAGAAAAAACATGAAAAAACATTAAAAAATATTTTTTGGAAAGAAATGATTCAGTTTACCCCACTGTGCAGTCTATTAATTGATAAAAATAGTTTTTCATTTATAATTTTTTTTTGAGTTTAGGATTTGCAAAATGGAATCTATGAAAAATATTATTTGAACTTTATTTCACCAATTTCAAGACATCGTCTCGAAGATATTGCAACAGCAACATTGCAGGCAAATTGTGTTGAATTGGTTGCAAAGGTGTTATTCATTTTATTTGTTTTTAAAACTTCATTATATTTGTATTGTAATAATAAAATTAATTTTAAAATCTACCCATTGATCTTTTTTATGTTGAACCAGTGTTATACTATGTGTGTGCTGGAGCCCTGTCTTGATAGAAGATGTTTTATTTGGTTCTTCCATATAATTGTCTTATAAATGAATTCAAATATGATTCATATTTAAGCTCATAGCTAGGTCTTTAAGGGGAAAACATCCACATATGCCTACTGCCCATTGCAAGCATTTTTTGCACTGTTTGTCTTTTTGTATCGATTCATTATTGACAGGATAGGTTTTCTTATTGAAATGTAAGATATAATTAATTACTAGAGCTAATCTTTATTTGCTAAGCCTAGAATTTTTTTTGCTTGTTCTAAATATGTTATTTTTATCATACATCACTAAGCTTTGATAGTTTTCAGATAAGGCATGTCAACAGTGTCACCTGTCAGCTCCTAGGCTTTCATTATTTTTTTCTATGAAAAAGAAAAAGAAAACACCCATAAATTTACTTTATATTTGACAAGTTCAATTATTTGCCATTTGATGCTTTCTAACACTGGTTTTCAACCCATTTGTATTTGAATCAAAATTAAAAATATTGAAAGTTAATAATTAAAAATTTTTAGAAAATAAAGTACTATTTTATAAACTTTTTAGTTAAAGGGATCTCAAAGTGTTGAGACAAGTTAAGTTTATATCTTAAACTGTAGCAAATAAGTTAATTAAACCAAAAGAAATTATTTATTGAGATATTAACAAAAATCTTTTTTGTACATTCACAATTCTGTTTCTTAGCCTAATTTTAGTTAACGGTTCTGCTGAGTTTTTTTTCTATAAAATTGCCTCGTTTTTTAATAAATGATGTGTTCACCGTAGAGGTTTTTTTAAACAATATACGTTCAACCTTGGGTTTGCTTGTTTCTTAATTTGCAATTATTATAAAACTTTTTCGCTGCAACTAAAATGTTTTAGTTTATGAAGCCTTTCAGTTCTCAGATGTCATATTTGACAATAAAGGAAAAATGTAATTAAACTTTGATCTGGCTTTTCTTAAAATAATCACTTTTGTTAAAAAAAAACAGTAATTTGTTTTTACCAACTAATTTATTTTAATATTTTAATATTTCCAAAAATATTGTTTTTGAATTTTAGATTTTAATAGAGTCTTTTTAACAACCTGCAACCATACTCACTTTTCTCCTAACTTCTTCTCACATTTTTTTAGTATGAAAAACTTTTTATACTTGAAAAATAATTCTAATATTAGTAGCATGTTAGCAAGTTATCATTGAAATATATTTTAACTTCAACTGAATTGCTTATTTTAGTTTAAGTTAAATTATATTTTAGATCAGATTTCTTTTTGAAAAAAATCATTAAGCTGGAATTCCTTTTGCAAAAACAATATGGCATTAAAAATAAAAAGGTTTTTTTTTTCTCAATATCTCAATAATAATTTGTTTTGGTAAGTTTAATTAACTCTAAACTTATTTTCTATATAGTTTTTGCAAGATATAAATGCATACTTTTCTCTTTAAATATGGTGAATACTTAGCAATTATATCAGTTAGAGCAATAACTGAGTAAAATATTTAGTTGTCAATAAAATATTTAGGTGTCAACTAAGGTAAAATTATAAAATTTTTTTGCCATTTGTAAAATGGTATTAGTTTTTTTTTAGTCTTTTAACTAGTTTTAAAGATGCTTAGTAGTGTGTCTAGATAATTTTTTCTGGCCATTTTACCAATGCAAACATAAATAACAAAAAATAAAAAAAATTTAAAATCTGTTTCTGTTTTTATTTATGTTTATTTTAATTGGAGAAAAACCAATGTTAAAAACTAATTTTGAAGTTACCTATTAATAAAAGGTAGTAATCTTGGTAAATATGAATTAAAGTTTTGAAATTACCTATTAATAAAAAGGTTGTAATATAGGTAAATATAAAATAAAATTTTGAAGTTACCTATTAATAAGAGGTAGTAATCTAGGTATATATCAAATAAAATTTTGAAATTACCTATTAAAAAGAGGTAGTAATCAAGGTAAATAAAAGTTAGTGAATATTAGGAATGTACCGGAATTCCAGCCAGAGTTTAGGTCATTCAGATTTACATAATTACAGGGCGGAGTGGCGGAATTTATTTTTTTACCTTTTTTTAAAGACATGACACAGAATGTGTAAATTAAATCCAAAAACTATTGTCCTACAATATGTCCTACAAAATGTCCTAGGCAATGAAGAACTATAGGTAAACCCAAGTAAAAAATATAAATTTCTTTACAAACACAATGTACTTTTATTTTCAGTAATCAATTATGTAAGAATTTCTAGGATTTTAGGAATTTTGTGGTGCAAAAAGAGTTGCTATCCAGTTTTGGACAACAATCTAGCTCTTTTTTCAAAAAATGTTACCTGCCTATGAGAATAGTCTCATTTTAAATGTTACTTAAATTTTAAAAATTCAAAAAGTATAGGATGCTATTGTGGTAAATACTTCAATTTTAACCTAAATGGAAAAATAGAAAATAAAAAGTTACTTTTAAATATAAATATAAGTAAGATGAAGGAAGCGAATTCCAAAGAACTGATGTTTGCGGAAAAAAACTGTACAAATAAGAGTTTTTAGAGCACTTAGGAACAATCACAGAAAAAGGATTAGACTTTATCGGTTGACATGTAACATGAGAATGAATTTTAGTAGATGGCACAAGAGATTATAGTATTTGTAGAAAAGAGAAAGAGAAGTAACATTACGGCGATGTGATAATGGCTGGAGGTTGGTTGCAAAAGCAGGTTCAACTATGTTTACAATGCATTTTTGCACCTTGTCTAAAAGAGAAAGGGCATCATTAGAAGATCCAACCCCAGATATGGCAACAGTATTCCATACAAGGCCGGATTTGAGATTTATAGAGATAGAGAATAGAATCCAAAGTAAGAAAGTGTTGAGCTCGATAAAGAGATGCAACCTTAGCAGGTGCTAAATTTGCAACTGATTTGTAATATGGTTTCTAAGAAAGATCGGAAGTAAGAGTTAATCCTAGAAGATGAAGGGTAGATGACTCATCAAGTACATTACCGTTCATAAATATAGGAAGATCTAAATTATTGTGATAACAATTGGCTGAAAAAAATTGAGTTTTATCTGAATTAAAGTTCACCAGCCACTGTGAGCCCCATGCTGTAGCAGAAGTGAGATCCTTATCAAGCTCAAATGCCCCCTCCAAGCAATCAGAGAGTGTCGGTTTCTTATCACAACAAGAATAAATGGTAGTATCATCAGCAAACAATGCCACCTTAGATGCGAGAAGATCATTAATGTAAATTAAATCTTCCAGATCATTAATTTACATAAATGATCTGGAAGATCATTAATGTAAATAAAAAGAGTATAGGGCCAAGGATAGAACCTTGAGGGACCCCTGAAGTTACAGAATAAGAAGAAGAGTGCTGTCTTTTGAAATAAATGACCCGAGTCTCATCTTTAACTAATTTTATTTTTAAAATTATTTAATTGCCAAATGGATATCATAAACATAGTTTGCAATACATTAGTGAAATGTTATGATTGGAATTATATTACTAACACAGTCAAAAATTTGACCACATATCATAAATATACGAAAGCCTAATAATTGAAAAACTGCTAAAATTAGATGGTTCAAATAATGTTTAAATAATTTAATTTCTTTCAGGAAAAAAACTAATAAAATATACAAATCTATATGTATTTAAAAAAACACATAAATCAAAAAAGAACAATCAATAAGCACAATTAAAAACTAACCAATTAATAAATTTTTTCTTTATTTTTGTAATGATGTTGAGTTGTTGAGAGGTTAAGTTGTGTGCCACTTTTTGATGCAATAAAACTCCTTGCCATTTCCATATCTCTTTAGCATGCATGTTTTGCAAAACCAAACCTAGCATTTAGAATTTTTACATTAGTACTATGTACTATTTTGACTTGTTAAAGCTTTTTAAAATGTTTTATGGCAATAATTACAATTGACTTGGTTTGCTCGCATTTTAATGGCATTTTTTACAATTGACTTGGTTTGCTGCTGCTGTTTTTGTTGAAGTAACTGTTAATGCTTGGATTGTTTTTTAGTTTGCTTGCTTTTTTGGTATTAGAATCTTTAAACCTCTCAAATTTTGACTTTCCTCTTTATACCTTTACATATTTTTATAATATGTGGTCAAGGTTTTAATTTTTTTTGTGTATCAACCTATATAGTTTGTTTCAAAGTTGCTGTAAGCTATTGCGCAAATTGCAAACATTTTTTTGAATAGCTGGACTGCAATGTTAAATGTAATACAAACAGTAAATAAAAAGGTAGGTTGCAGGCTTGCAGCCTACCTTTGCATTTACTGGTGTTTTGAAATACCCTTGTATTTACTGGTGTTTTGATATCCAGTGACTATTTGCATATTTCATTCAAACCCATAGTCCAAAATTTCTATTTTTAACTCTAGGTAGGCTTTAACTGATAGCAAATTTTTCTTCCAAGAGTTCTATGCCAGTTTTTTTAAAAACTAGAAACGATAAAGTATTTAGATTTAAAGACCACGATTTACTATTTAAGATAAGTTACCTATATACACATTTTTGAATCAATCAATTAATAAAAGTGTAAAGCTTTTACAGAATCCATTAAAAGTTTTTTTTTAAAAGATAATGAAACCAGTGATTTTTCTTCTTCTAGGAATCGGTGTAGTACTTGCTTATTATGTATAAAAATTTAAAATTATGAAAAAAAGAAAAATTATGCTTACACGTAACTTGGTGTTGGAATATTAAAATATCTGATAAATATTTTATTAAATTTTATTTGTGTTATTTTTTCAAAGGTTGTTGATCAATACATGAATTTCATTTCTCTAGAAGAGGATTTCTTTACTGTAAAATATCATGATAGACAAAGCATTTCTTATTATGGTTAGTCAAATTTTTTTATTAATGCTTTTTTATTATGGTTAGTCAAATTTTTTTAAATGATTTTTCAACTGTTAAAGTTTACAGTTAAAGAAACAGTTTTTTCTTTGAATAGCAATGAACAATCCTGAAGCTAAAGATGCTGAAATAGAATTGATTTGTGAGACCCTTGTTGATAGTTTGTTTTCTTTTCTGGTGACTACAGGTGTTTAAGTTTTTTTTATTAAACTTATTTTTTTTTTCAATGCTTTTCATATACATTTGCTTGTAGTTCAAGGTAGTATGTTTTTTTATGTAAAAAAAATAATTATTATAAGAAAAAAAGAATAATTCCTTTTTCTAATTTTTAAATTTGTAAAAATATTATGCTATTAAAAAATATGTTTACTATTACAAAATATAAGTATACATTAGAATTCATTAAATTGTAATTCATAATATGTTACAACATATGTTCTATCAACTTATTTTCCCATGCAGCTGTCTTTTTTGGTGTAATAAGTTTGGAAGGCTATGACAACATTTAAAAAAAAAATGATTAGCCTATGAAAATATATTCACTTCCTTAGGAGAACATGTATGTAAATATCTAAACACTCACTTCCTTAAGGAAACATGTATGTAAATATGAGTGAATATTCACTTCCTTAGGGAAACATGTATATAAGTATGAGTGAATATTCACTTCCTTCGGAAAACATGTATGTAAATCTGAGTGAATATTCACTTCCTTAGGGAAACATGTATGTAAATATGAGTGAATATCGAAAAGAAGATTTTATAGAAAGTATTTTAAATAAAATATGAGATGATTTTTTTGAATTTCTCAGTAAATAAAGTTGAAAAATTTTTTTTTAGGTATTGTTCCTATCATAAGATGTGCCAAAGGAAATGCTGCAGAAATTGTTGCTGAAGTATGTTAGTGATTTTGTAGTTAAAAGAATATATTTTAGGTTAAATAGATTATTTCTTCTTTAACTAAACAGTGTAATTATTTTTTACATAGTTTGTTTTAAAATTACCAGGAATCTATATTATATAAAATAATTTGTGTGTACTACCTGAAAATTCAAAATATCAGTTGTACTGGTTTTTTAAAGTTTATGTTTGAATATTCATTGTCTTTTTCTATATTTTCTTAAAACTAGCTTTTTTGACGTTGTCTCACTAATTTTCTAGTAGTGATCAATATGAATAGTAAAAATAAAATTGTACATTGTTTATGATCTTTTATAATTTTATATATCTTGCCCTAACCAAACATTTCAGTTAACGTATGTACATTGTTTATAATCTATCTGTTAGTTTAAATCTAGTTTTATATAAAATCAGTTATTTTAGCTTTCAATGTTGTTTCAATAACAATATGTTATTGTTTAAAAATATACACATTGTTTCAATAATGTGTATATTTTTCAAGTAAAACTAAAAAAGATATTTGTTATATAATTTTCTGTTTTATATTTCCAATTTTCTTATTTCTTTTAGGCTTTAGATAAAAAAATCAGAGATTCAAGAAATACATTATTTACAAATGATATTTCATCAGGTAATTTTAGGTAAGATTACGAAGTCTGTTAAATAAAATCAAAATCAAATACCATTTTAGTTGATAGAAAGAGAAAATTTTACACAAATGCCATATAAAATAACTCTGTGTAAAATGAGGATAATTATTCAACCCTTTAGATTTTCTTAAAATTTTTACTAGTGATACCTATCAAGTTTTTGATTATTAGATGAATTATGTAAAAATAAAAAAATTTAACTTCAAACTATACATAAGTTACAATGTTTTAAAGTTTAGTCTAAAATGCACTTTATTAAACATTCTACTCAAGTCTACCAATATGGATTTTTTAGTTTTTTATGAATAATCTAAGTTCTAATTGAAAAGTATTGCTAACATTTGTACCTGTTCATTTTTGAACGTGCTGAATTGAAAGGTAAGAGAAGTACCACAATTAAATCTTTTTGAAGATCGTTTTTGATTTAAATAAGGTTAAAAAAATTATTGTACAACTACCATGGGTTTCATCTATCACCCTCATTGTGAAATAAAAACTGAAAGACAATCTTAATATAAATAATAGTTTGTCTTTTAAAATTAAAAAATATACGACCTTGCATAACTTTGCTCTTTTTTTAATCTAATTATTTCCCAACAAAGCTGCAAGCAAGCATCCACTATTAAGTTTGGAGTTACTAGAAAACAAACGATAGAGTTAAAAAGCATAGAAAAGGTTATTGAAAAACTTGATAAAATGAACATGGGAGAGAGTTCTAAAGCATTAAAGTTTTTAAAATCAAGCAAGAATGAGTTTTGGCTAATGGAACAAGAGATTATAGCTTATTTGAGCAGCAACGATTAAAGTAGGCTTAGGATCTGCATCAACTTTAAGTTGATGGTGTGAAAGGAAATCAAAGCCACAGGTAATATCCGGATGGCTGGTAATATCATCTTTTTCATCAGTTGAATTGAAAAGTTCTCTGTTTTTTAAGTTTTTTCGCACAAGCAAGTTTTTGAATTTCTACTTTTTCAGGGGTTCAGTTAGGATGCGAGAGTGCCCCCGTTTTCTTCCTTGAGAAGATTTGACACACATGCTGCTTTGGGATAGGGCATGGTATCTTGTGGAGAAAAATGTTTCACAAATATTATATCTGATGTTTATGACAGTAAATGACAGTGCTGATCTTAAATTCGTTGCCAGTAAATATGCTTGGATTTATTGGCCATATTCAAGATACTTTGAACCCACTAATGATGTTCATAGTAGTCATGGTTTGAGGGAATGCATCTCCGAGCAGTTCAGCAATGTTTTAAATTGTAACAGTTCATCTAGGGAATTTGATCATGAAATTGGAAGCTGCTTGGGAGTAGTAAGTCTTCAGTGGACTAAAAACAGTGCGGTCCAAGAGCTGCAATACATGAGAAGTTTGCAATGGAATTGTAAGAAAACTGATGCCATTGTCAATGGCATCATTTTTCTTACAATTCCATAGCAAACTTTTCATGTGTTGCATAGTTTACAGCCTCCACTGAGCTCTCGTGGTTTTCCAGAATAATTAAATGCTTCCTTTTTAAGCTAAAACTATAACAGGTCATTTATCCACTGGGATATATTGTTGGATTATTGCCACGAGGTGCATGGGTTAGAAAGCGATTCTGCCAGTCTTTTCTAGGAAATATCATAAAGAATGCATGTGACCAGCGGCAGAATTTATGCAAGCACACACCGTAATCAATTCGCCTCCTTCTGTAGATGTAGTTTTGCATACCTGCTTCAACCCTCTCATAGCAATAATTTTAGCAGGCTTGTGTACTGCAGTAAGGCCAGTTACATCAATATTCCATATTGGAAAGAAACTTGTAAAGCTTATAAAGATTTCTTAATTTAATAAAAAATTCAACTGAGTGACAATTAAAAGCTATGCTTCATGCTAACCTTGTGTCTTCTGGTGTTCTCAATGCCAGTTTAGGGTTTCTATCAAGAAAACCTCTGTACCAGTCACGGCCAGTTTGCTTGGTTTTATCCCATGTGGGGAGATATGCTGTCTTGTTTGTTGCAGAATAAGAGTATGCCAATTTGTGCAGTTGCACCACATTTAGACCGTAATACATCTTAGACATGTCTTCTAAAAAAATACCAAGTTCTTTTTCCTGATCAGTTGAAGAAAAATTGCTTTGAAAACTTAAAAACTTAAGTATCCACTGGGACACAAAGTCACTTTGTGTTTCTCAAAAAAAAATCTTTACAAAATAAAAAATAAGACCTTACTTTAAATAACTAAAGTTTTTAAGAATTAACTAAACTTTTTTAAAAAGACTGTTTTAAAAACTTTTTAACTTAATCAAATTTTTCTAAATTCTTTTTTTAAATGGTGAAGCTTGGTTTTTATCTTTTAAATTTTAACTTTTTTTAAATAGTTTAAATTAATATATTATTATTTATTTTATTTTTTATTCATTGTCTTTCAATTTTCAAAAAATATTTCATTCATTTTTATAGTAATTTTAATGTTATAGTTATGATAATAGAAACCTGTACCAGAATAGAAACCTGTACTTTTTTTAATATGAAATTAAGTTTAAGCTTTTGTGCAAATCGTTGTTTAAAGTCTTTAGTTTAGCTAATTTTTCAGCTCTTTAAAATGTTTAAATTTTCAAACTTTTTAATAGCCTTGGTCAAGTTTTCAAAATATTATACGCGTTGTCATATAACATATTGTGATCCCATGCCTTCCAAACCAGACTTAAACATGGGGTGCTTGCTTCTGAGATCAAGTATCCCTCTTTTAAAGGATCAACTATCCCTTCTTTTAAAAAATTAAAGGTTTAGGCTAAAAGAGTTAGAACTTGAATATCAATTTCATCGAGTTAAGTGGGTAAAAGTACATGTTTCACCTATATACACAGTATGATCATAAACTGAACGAGTTCAAGTTGTTATTACTTACCTTTAACAATTTTTTTTCAAAGTTTAAATGTCACAAAATAAAAAAAGCTTTATTAAAATTCAAGGCATTTTCTAAAGTAAAGACCATTTGTCAAAAAATGGTAAACAATAAGGCTGCTACCCAAACGTGCCAAGAGAAGAGTGATAAAATATCACTAGGCGCCAAATTTGCATGGGGATTAAGTATCCCACTGGGATCAACCATCACACCTTTTTCCTTTATATAAAATCAATATTAAAAATTATAAAATGCTATATTTAGAAATCATAAATTTTTATTGACATTTTTAGTAACAGCAATTTATTTAATTACAGTTTAATTTGAAAAAAAAACTTTCATATAAAAAAATAATTTTATAAAACTTAAAATTCCTTTATTAACAAAAAAATACGCATGTTTTGATATTCCAAAATATCAAAGAGCAAAGTTAGCTCAGAGTTGGCCCCTGAGCCAGCTTTACCTGGAAATATTTTAGCACCAGCTCAGCTCTTTGTAAAAAGACAGCTCCATTCAGCTCTTGCTTTAACTCTAGAGCTATTTGATTACTTAACTAGATTATTTTTTTTTTGCTTGTTGTAACTAATAATATCTTGTGTGTTTTCTCTGTAACAATTTTTTTATTAACTTGGATTTCTGGTGCATTATTTTTGATTATATGGCAACAAATACGTGAAATATAAAAATAACCAATAATAAAGAGTGTGACTGATTTGCATTTTTCTATAAAGTATTGCTGATTATTTGAAATTTATTTAAGTAACAAATATAAAAAACAAATTCTAATTAAACTGTATATTATTTTTATGATGATTATTGTAGCTCTCTTATAACAAATATACTTCTTTTTATATATAAACTATATTTTTATATATATTTTTACTATATTTTAAACAAATATACATACTTTTAACAAATTGGTTCGTTATAATGTTTTAGTTTTCAAAGACCTGTACTAATAATTCTTGATCGAAACATTGATTTATGCACACCTCTTCATCACACATGGACTTATCAAGCTTTGTGTCATGATGTCTTTGTAAGATTATAAACAAACTATTATTTTCATAAGATTTTATTGTTTATTATTAACGCAAATGTTTTCATTTATTTTTAATATAATTGTGTGCATTTATATTGTATTCATTCAGTTTATTTTGTATCTATTGTAATTTATTTTGTATCTATTGTAATTTATTTTGTATCCATTGTAATTTAATTTGTATCCATTGTAATCTATTTTGTATCCATTGTAATTTATTTTGTATCCATTGTAATTTATTTTGTATCCATTGAAATTTATTTTGTATCCATTGTAATTTTTTGCATAACAAGCTATCTTGATATAGTAGAAATATACGATTAAGAAATGTTTTAAGAAGTATATAAAAGTTTTTATAAATATATGTATATATTTGTATCCAATATAATTATAGTTATATGAAAATTATAAAAATCTTAACAAAAAATAACGGTTAGTTGATGATGATATTGACTTTAAAATTTTACCATAATGCCCAACAAATGGTTCTTAGATGTCTATCGCATTTGTTTTGTTACACAAAATTTTTTGTTTTTGCTTTAGTAATATAATATGATATGTATAATTGTTATACAAAAGGATGGGTCAACATATCAATAAACGTTGTTTAAAAAATGTTGGAGTTATTTTTTCTTATTTAGCCCTTTTGCTACGGGGGAAAGGGAGTTAGAACTGGTAAACATATGTAGCATTTGTAGCACAAACCACATTTTCTAATTTTTTGAATCTTTTTAACAAAAATATTGTTTCTTGGGTTTTTCCATTATATATTTATTAAAATTCAAATATCACCTTTTAATCATAAATGCATTTTGTTAAATGGTGAATTCACTATTTATAGGGAACAACTATTTAAGTACTTTTTGATACAGTAAAGAACAATTTTTAGTACAAATTTTGATTTGTACCAACTGTAGCAAAATGTTTAAATGTTGATGTTTGATAGAAAATCTTAAAAAAACTTAACATGGCGTTTCATTAAAAATTTTAACAAAATTTTTTTAATTATTGTATATTTATTTCACATTGTAATTTCATAGACATTTAAATGCAAAAAAAAAAAAAAAAATTAAACGTTCACATTTAACTATGGAATGATAACTAATGTTATTATACTAAAATAAGAATGGGGCAAGTCCCCATCCTTATTTTCGCGCTAGTTGGAGCAACTGATTTTATTTTAGCTTCTAAATAAGTTACTTTAGCAATGTTCTGAACTTTTTAAATGATCACATTTATCGAGTATTAAGTTTTTATGTTATGTTAAATAAAAATTAGAAACTTGGAACTTGATTTTGGTTGTTATAAAGTTTCTTTTATAACGATGTCTTATATACATAAATTTAATTGTATTGGTGTTTTACTGATACTATCAGTTTATCAGTCCAAAATGAGTAAACAAATAATCAAAAAAAGGTTTTGGAATTTTCTAATTTGGAAAATATAACCTGCTCACATTCAAAAATAGTAAAATTGTCAAAAGTCGCTAAATCTTCAGTAGTTCAGGAGACGTATTGAGACAATACAAGAAGACTCAAACTATCAAAAGAAAATGAGGCATGGAAAGATAAAAGGTTTTGTTGACAAATAACAAAGTGAATTTAATCATCTGGTCAGTTTCAGGGAATTCATGCTAATTCCAAAGAGATCTCACCAAAAAGTTCGAATGCAGTTGTTTCCTTGTCAGGCAAGTACTCAAGAGCAAGGGTTTGAAGGTTTCCATTAAGGAAAAACATTTCAAACTTTTCAACAAAAAAAGTTCATGGATTATTAAGGATGACTAAATTTACTGCAAAAAGGATTTTTCACAGTTGCATGGCCATCAAAATTATTTGCATTCAAAAGGTGTGTATGTGCATCACTGAATGTCTTCAGAAATGTCTTTTGCCATTTATTAACAAACACATATAGGCAGTTATGTTTTGGCTGGACTCAGCTACAATCTGCCACTTCAAGAAGACAATATAGTGAAACAACCAAAATAGAATCGAAATTGTCTCAAAAGATGCAAATCCTCTAAACTCTCCTAATCAACGCATTATCAAGAGTAACTCTTGATAGGCACTTGTAAAAGGAAACTTGTTGAAAAGTAAAAAATTTTTTTTTTTTTTTTTTTAAACATCTTCGCTTCCAACAAGGCTGCAAGCAGCCACTAATTAAAGTTGGAAGTTACTGAAAGTGAAAAGATGAAGATTGTAGAGCAAGATAACGATTGACGGGCGACTTAAAAGATTGCAAATTATATGAATCAGGAAAGCAAGATGAAGGAAGCGAATTCCAAAGAGCTGATGTTCGAGGAAAAAAACTAGACGAATAAGCGTTTTTGGAGCACTTAGCAACAGTCACAGAAAAAGGATGACACTTAATTGAATGACGAGTAACACGAGAATGAATTATAGTAGATGGCACAAGAGACGCTAGTTCTTTAGAGCAGTGCCCATTATAGTATTTGTAGAAAAGAGAAAGAGAAGCAACATTACCACGATGTGATAATGGTTGGAGGTTGGCTGCGAGAGCAGGTCCAACAATGTTTACAATGCGTTTTTGCACCTTGTCTAAAAGAGAAAGGGCATCATTAGAAGATCCACCCCAGATATGGCAACAGTATTCCATACAAGGCCGGATTTGAGATTTATAGAGATAGAGAGTAGAATCCGAAGTAAGAAAGTGACGAGCTCGATGAAGAGATGCAACCTTAGCAGATGCTATTTTTGCAACTGATTTGATATATGGTTTCCAAGAAAGATTGGAAGTAAGAGTTAATCCTAGAAGATGAAGAGTAGGTGACTCATGATAAGACTCTGATAAGCACTTGTTGAATAGTTTTGAGAGTATAGATGAAAGCTCCGGAGAACACTTCTTCAAGACAATAACAGGTATGTTGTCCGGGCCACAAGCTGTAGAAGAGTCTAGGCAGGAGATCACTTTAGATACAGATGCTGGAGTAATATGAATGTCAAGCAATTGATCAACCTGTTTGTTGGCAATATCAGGTAGAACGCAACTAGTGGAATCAAGAGATGAAATTGATGAAAAGTTTTTAGCAAACAATTCGGCTTTGTCTTTAGGTGAGGTGACGAAGTCTGAACCATACAAGAGAGGTGGAATTATAGATTTGCCCTTATTATTGATATTATTAAAGATTCTCCAGAAGTCACGAGAGCCTAATTTTTGAGATGAGATACGAGATTTCATGAACTGAGAATAGCGGGTTTTGGCGTTAGACAAAACCTTTTTACAGTTGTTTCTAGCAGTAATGAAAAGACGTCTGTTTTCTGGAGAATTGTTTTGCTGATAAATATGGAAGTAATGGTTTCGATTGGCAATCGCAGCAGCACAGTGTGAGGAAAACCATGGAGGAGAGTGAGGCTTGACCTGGAATCGTCGAGAGGGAATAAAAGATTCCATGCCAGCCTGAATCCACGAAGTTATATAAGAAGCACATTTGTCGACAGGAAGTTGAAAGATTTCTACCCAAGGGCCATCACGAAGAAAATCACGGAAAGAATCCCAGTCAGCTTTACTGTAGTTGTAAGAGGTTCGATAATAGGGGGATAATCATTTCGATAATAGATTTTCGATAATAGGATAGTTTGATAATAGGGGATAATCAGCGAAAGATGACCAAAAACTTAAGCTAAAATCGATTGCAACATTGAAAAAGGTCACTGAAAGCAAGATCCAGGCCATGATGGCACTTATCTCTAAAAAATTTGATTACTTTATAAGTGTCCTCTGAATTTTGTACAGATTATAGAGGACACTTAGAAACTCGATTAAAAACTTTAAATGATGCAACAAATTTCATTATCAAAAAAATTTGAAATATATATAACACAATTTGCACATTAGCATGCATAGGTATTTTTTATCATATTTTACACACTTTAAGTTTTAGAATGCTAACTCTAATCCCAATAGTTCTTTCATAAAATTTTTTTTTTTTCAAGTCTTTTAATTAAAAAAAAATATTTATTTTTTGTAGAATTTAGAGCTAAATCGTGTAACAGTAACAGATCCTGAAGTGATCAAAGAAGGAGGACCACCAAAAAGCAAACCAAAGAAGTATGACTTTACAAGCCAAGACAAATTTTGGGATCAACACAAAGCAAGGTGAGGTAATTAACTACTTGAGTGTTTAATATTCATACTTTTGATTTTAAAAGCTGATTAAGTTTTATCCATTGATGAACATTTTTTTAATATTAATATTTATAATTAGTGTTTTTTATTTTTTCTCAGTCCTTTTCCAACTGTTGCTGAAGCAATTCAGCGTGAGCTTGATGAATATCGTGTTTCTGAAGAAGAAGTGAAAAAGCTAAAGAATGTCATGGTAAATTTATTTTGATTAAGAAATTTATTGTTTGTTTAATATATTTAATCTCCTAGTTAGATAATTTATCAGATTAGTTTTGATAGCTATGATTTGAAAAAGGTATGACTCCCCATGGCTTCAAACAGCTTGTGTCAATGCAAGGTTTTCAGGTTTCTGTTAATATTATGATTGCAATGTGTTTCCTTTTTTTTTGTTTATCAATTTTATCACTACTGAAATGTAGTTCTACTAAACAGTTTTCTATTAGATTTTAAAAAGATCAGGTTTAGGTTTTTTTTATTAACAGGTTTCCTAGCTCCTTTAGGTCTTTTTATTTAATAAATTCATAAAAAAAATTGACTTTTTCGAAAGTTTACGGTTTAATTGTAATCAATTGTTAGCTCATTGTTAGAAATCACATAAATACAAAACTATTTTATTTATGACTGCAAATATTTTTATGTTTTTTCTAGTGACCAGCTTAAGAAAAGTTTATTAGATGAAACTTGAAATCTACTGGTTAATATAAATTTAGTATATAATAATTGAAAAAAAAATTAATCGAAATCTCATTTTTCTTATTTGGGGTAGGTTGGATGACATTTTAAGTTATTTTCTTACAAGCTCAAATAAAGTAGTTTTTGCCTAGCTATTGTCAGTGGCATCCTGGCCCCAGAGACAATGTGGGAATCCTACATGGTCCTTAAGCTTTTTATCTAAAAAGGGTTTTTTTGAAATAAAATTATTTTACTATATTCTTTAAATGATCAGCAAATAATTTTTCATTTGCTTTATTTATGCTTTTATAAATTAAATTCTTTAATTATCTGATTTAAAGTGTTTAATTAGTATTTTCTATAATAAAATGCAATTATCTAACATTGACCTCAAAAAAAATTACAAAAAATGTTAATTATTACATAACATCAATTGCTTTTAATAATTTTAATAATTTAAAGAAACACTGTCAAGGATTTATTTTAAACAATCATAGCAGTTAGATAGGATTTCGCATCTTGAAATTTTCAAATAAAAGAAATTACTATTGCGGATATTTAAGTATTAAAAATGTTGATTGTAAAATTAAATCATTTTTTCAATTAAAAGATTCAATCACTGACCATCTGATTATTTAATTACTAGGTAACCATGGAGGTAAAACGACATCTTAAAATTAAATCTCATATTTGTTTTCTAACATTTTAATGCTGTAAAATTGATAAAAAAAATTCAAATTGATAAAAAAAAATTTACTTTTCTAAAAAGTTTTACAACTTAATCTATCTTTGGAAAAAGAAAAAAAAGTGAAAGGTTGATTTCAAAGTATGAAAATTATTTTAGATGACGAAAGAAAAAAAAAGATTTCATGCTTTTAAATGTTTTGCATGAATGCAAATACCTTTTTAAATAATTTGTATGAATACAAATCCAATTTATATAGACTTTTTATTTAAATAAGCTAATTTGAACAACATCACAAAATTTTGATAATTTTAATTCTGGCATTGAATTTGGGACAAACAAATCATTAGTATTAGCCTTAGTGATTTACAGATTTCACATTTTTGGCTGATGTTGATTGATTGGAAAAGGCTGATACCGATGTCAATACAGATGAGTTAACTAATTATTAAAAATTTTGAAAATATAAAACCATACAACTTTAAATCGTGTAATCTTTTTCATGGAATCAATACTGTTAAACAAATACTTGGACCCAAATCAGAGCCAACCCATTATTTTAAAAGATATTAGAAAAACTAAGTTGAAAAAGTATACATTTTTTAGTTTTTTTAACTATGAAAAGGAAACTTTAAAAAAAATAAATATAATTTTAGAGAAACACATTTTATTTCAATTTTAAAAAAGAAAATGATACTATCATAAGCAGTTTACTTCTTATGATAGTACCATATTACAGTTTAATTCTTTATTAATTTATTAGTAATTTAGATATTCAAACAACAATCATATGTTGTTTAGATATCTAAATTATTTTTAGATAATTAAATTGTTTTAGAATAATTTTTTTTGTGTGTTTGATTCCCACCACGTCCCTGGTAGTACCATGCTCAACTTGTTTCTCCACGCTGCGGCCTTGTTTGTCAAGGTATGTGTTTCAGAGTTATAAAGTTGAGAAAAAGTTGTAACCATAACTTAAGTAGCCTCCTCGTCTGGAGTGACCTTCATGGCAAAGCCATGAAGGACACTCCTGTCTAGGAGGACCCAGGTAAATTGAAATAAAGTATATATATATATATATATACATATATATATATATATATATATATATATATATATATATATATACATATATATATATATATATATATATATATATATATATATATATATATATATATATATATATATATATATATATATATATATATATATATATTGTATGCAGGCCTTGTTTTTAAGTGTTACGCATAGAGCTATTTCAGTTAAGCAACTTTTTATCATTTTTTAACTTTCAAATTATTCTATAAGCTGTAAGATAAAAAAGTAATTAAATTAAAAAAAAAAAGTCACATAAACTTTTGAATGATGTTTATGTAAAATATTTGTTACAAAAGTTTGAATGACAATTATTTTTGATTTACTAATGAAAAAAACTTACATAAAATTAAAATTTTAATTTTATTTTGTTTTAATTTTATTGTTTTTATTTTTATATGATTGATTTTTTAAGCTTAAAGCAAAGATCATAAAAACTTTATTTCTGATAAAAATATATGACTTAATTTAAAACTAATTTAATAAAAATGTATAATTTTATTCTGATAAAAAGAAAATATAATTTAATTTATATTTTAGAATATATAAATTAATTTTAATTTAAAAATATATTTAAATTAATTAAAATTAAAGTTAATGCTTGGTTTAAATCTATTGTCAAATATATGTAAAATCATTACTAAATATTTCTCAATATTTAAATTTCTTTATTCTTAAAAAAAAAATCAGCTTATTTTTATCACAATTGTTTTTCCATTTTCCTTCCTAAAAGTTTTTTTTTTACTCAAAATTAAATTTTGAATAAACGGTCTGCATCAAAAATTTGCGCAAAAAATAAAACTTTGTTTTTATAACACAAGTTAAATCGTAGTGATTATTTTATAATAAATGATATATACTGTGATATAATTGTAATAGAAAAATGATAAACTTTTGATAAATAAAGTAAATAAATTAATGTAATTTTTTTATTTTTTACTCGCTAATTTTTTTAAAATAAAAAATCATTTGTAGTTGCAAATAGGGAATCCTGCACACTTTTCAATGCCGCGGGATCCCGCGCGGGATTGGTAGATTTTTTTTGCACATTATAAAAGGCAAAATGACAATTGTATTTTTCTTTCAAGTATTCCAGAAAAAATATACTCAACGTATTAAATTGATAAGATGAGGTAAATAAAGCCAAAAAACACAATTTATTTGTAAATCAATATAATTCTTGACATTTAATGAACAAAAAGATAAGCTAAAATATGTAGAACATCTTTTAGCTTTACGTAGAACGTCTATTAGCTATTTGTTTTTTAAAATATCAAATATGAGAAAATCATTGTAAGAAGTGCACTCTTAAAAAACAGACCCTACTTAAAGTATCATCACTTAATCTACTATTCAAAGGGCTGCATATATAACCAGCAGCTGAAAATGCTCGCTCGGCCTCTACGCTTGTTGGTGGTATGGTCATCAAGTAACTATGCGCTATATCTAGAAACTTGCTTCTTACTCCGTTACTTTCATAGGCAGACATTTCCTGCTTCAATAATTTATCAAATTCTAAAGAATCTAAATTTGCTATCTCCTTTACATTTTCTGTCCAGCTTTTCTTTGGTTTTCTGTATTTGATTTTCCAATTCTTTTTTCAGCGATAGTATTATTGAAGCAAGTATTTGGGAATTGTTAATAGAATCTACAGCTTCTTTTTCTTCGAGTTTATTTTCTTCGTCTTCATTTCTTTTGGTTGTATAAACTCTTGACAATATTTTTTTTATTACTTGACGCATAACGGTTCTTTTTGGCATTGAAAAAGTATTTTCATTTTTTTTAATTTCTTGTTCATATTTTTTAGGATTTTGTAATTAAACTAGTTGTCCATTTAAATTCTTATTACATTATTGTGTAAACCTCTCACGAAGTGCCGCGGCTAAATCTATGCTCAAAAGTGATGATTGCTTTTGTAATTTATCTAACATAAATTGAAAAGTTTTTCCCGCAGTGACAAGGTTTGATTCTCTCCTGCATAATAGTTTGAGACCAAGTTTTAGTGGTGCCAGGCAAATAATTAAGTCATTGATTTGTGACCATTTTTCTTGGGTGAAACGAATTTCTGACACAACATCAATTAAGGCTTTTTCAATACACACTTTTAGTCTATGAAATCTTTCTAACATATCGAACATACTGTTCCACCTAGTTTTACAATCAAGAATCAACTTTAACTTTTTCCCGTGTTCTTGTAGGATATACTTCTGTAAATATGTATCATTTTTGACAGGAAAGTTTTTAAATATTTTCACAACCTTTCTCAGTTTTTTCATGAGATCTTTGTAATTGCTAACCAATTCAGCAGATGGTCAGTCCAAAATTATTGTCAAACCATATTCTTTATTTATAACTTCATCATCATCAGTGTTAACATATTCATCTTCTTCTTCACAATTTTCATATGTAGTAAACGATTCTTTGTTGTTTTTCTTGTATAAGATATCAATAACTGCAAGTTGTGTTCCATGAGCATAACATAGTTGTTGATAGCAAGACATCATTTTACCGACTTTAACCATCACACTTGCTCCATCAGTGGTCATGGCGATGTCTTTTTGGAGGTCAATATCAAAGCTACTTAGCCTTCCTGCAACTAACGCAATATTCTGCATTACACGATCCATGGATTCGAATCAATCTAAAATTAAAACATTTAGGTTTAAGTATCTCTGACTATTTTGTGATGTCCATTTGTCAAATGTTATTGAAAACTTTTGATTTTGCTTTTCTAGTGATATGAGTTTTTGCATTTTATTGGCTTTTACAGAATCTGAGAATTTAACTACCATCGACTTTATAGTATCAGGTGAAGTAGTATTAGGTGAAATTTCAACATAATCATTAACTAAACAAAACAAAAAATTGACTGAGTTTGACTAATGTTTGCTAAATAATTGTTTATTTTTCAATGATTTTGTATTTATAGCTAAGAAAAACATTTTAATAGCTAAAGATATATATATATATATATATATATATATATATATATATATATATATATATATATATATATATATATATATGTATATATATATATACAACCCGTAGATGTTGTCCGAAAGTTTTTTCCATATTTTGTTGACAAAAAGTAAAAATTAAAATGTAAGACCGGAATTATTTTTTTTTATTAATTGATAGACTGCCTGCCCCAACCAAACCCTCAGTCGATGTAGCAACACTCCCTTGTGGGTCAGGCTAAAAGATAGTAGATGTATCAGCACTCCCTTGCAAGTCAGGCTATTTGTCAGTTGATGTAGCAGCACTCCCTTGCGAGTCAGGCTATAAGATAGTCGATGTAGCAACACTCCGCGCATGATTTACAGTAAAAAAAAATAAAAATAAAAATATTTTATTAAAAAAATTAAAAATAAAAACATTTTATTAAAAAAAATAAAAATAAAAACATTGTTTATATTGTTAAAAACATTCAGAATGTTTTTAAAACATTCTGGTCAATTAAATTTGCGTTTTTGTGTTTTTTTTTAAAAACGATTTATTTGTAATTAAATTAATGGTTTTTACTTTCGTCCAACACGCAAATGTTGGACGAAAGTCAAAAGTAATTAAAAGTGACGTATGTGTTGGCGTAAGAATCACTTTTTTCCTTCCGCTCTTCCTAAAGACAACAAACTATAGATCTATATATATATATAAATATATAGACATAGACATACACATATATAGATATATATATATATATATATATATTAGAAGTAAAAATAAAAATGTTGACAAACTTGGACAGTTTCTGATAAATTGCTTTTACTTATTTAATAAATAACACATCGTTTCTCAGACAGTTAATAAAACATTTCAAGTAATCCTGACTCAGTATTGTTGTATCTGCATATAGTATAGAAGTTTCTCAGTATACACTTTATTGTGCATTGTATGGCTAGTAAATTTTTAAATGGATTTGTTTCGCAAATACATTAAACACTTTTAATTTGATATCTTTTTTGTCTTTTTTGTTTAAAAGAATTTTTTTTTGTTTTAAAGCAATAATTTCAAAATCCCGCAAATCTGGCGGATCCCGCAGTAGTTTTTGCAGGATCTCACATACACTAAATTCATAAGGGATCCAGTGGGATTGCAGGATTCCGCTATGCAGGATTGCAATCCCTAGTTGCAAAGCCACAATTAGAAATTTAAGAAGTAATCATTTTAAAAATTCAAAAATTTAAAATATTTAAATTCATTTATGTGAATGTCAAGAAAAAAAAGAAACTTGTTAATATCAAACATTTTTTAAAATGCAATATTAAATTTAATTACCTAATATTAAAAAAATGAAATACAATAAACATTCCTTTATAGTAATAATAAAAAAGCTGTTAAATAACATTTAATTTGCTTTGCAGTAATTAATATTATTGCAGTATTAATATTATTTTAAAAAGTTATTGTCTTTTAAAAATAAAAAAATACAGAGGACATTATGACGTCAAATATTGCGTTAAGCATATGCTAAATTTTTTATTTAAAACAAGGCCTGGTATGCTATACTTGAACACATATATACAGTATTGTGCAAATTAATTGCATCAAACATTTTTTTCTTTTTCGTTTTTGTTTTATACTGTGTTTTCTATAATTTAACTGTGATTAGAAGGATAAATAAATTTAAATAAAGTAAATAAATAAAGATGGACACTACACCAAGAAAAAGATCTAAAATATTAACTTTACTTCAATATTCTGATAAATCTCAACGGGAGATAGCCAAATTATGTTCAGTAAACCAATCTACAGTTAGCCGGGTTAAGAAGTATTACATTGCAACCGGCAGCTTATTACCATTAAGACAAAGAAAATGTGGTCGAAAACGAAAGACTTCAGAAAGAGATGACCGATATCTGATGCTGGAGAGTATCAAAAATCCAAAAAGACAAGTGACCAACTAATGAATGATTTAGCTACAGATGACATCCATGTCTGCTCGAGTACTGTGCGGAAGAAGTTGATAGCTGCAAGAAGGTTTGCCAGAAAACCTTCTAAAAAACCATTACTTATAGATGTCATGAAGAAGAAGCGTCTCTTGTGGGCAAAGGAATACAAAAAGTGGACTAAAGAACAATGGAGAAGGGTAAGACAAAATGTGTTTATTAGATTTACTGCCATTTTATTTATTATATTTGTATATCATACTATTTTTAAATTGAAGGTATTAAATTGAAGAGACTTAATAACAGTTAACTTGTTTTTTTATTGATTGCAGGTTTTATTTTTGGATGAATCACATTTTGAAGTGCAAGATCAATGGTCACAGTTTGTTTGTCGTTCTGATGGTGAGCCTATACGACCCGGACTCATTGAACAATATGTCAAGCATCCAGAAAAGAAGATGTTTTGGGGTTGTTTCTCTGCTTTTGTACCAGGAAGACTCTACCCATTTACTGGAATGATGAACTCTGATACTTACATTGAGGTTCTGCAAACACATTTAATTCCAGAGATGTTAAAAGTGTTTCCAAATGGAAACGGAATATTACAGCAGGATTTAGCCACATGCAATACTTCCAAAAAAGTCAAGAAATTCATGGTATAAAATAATATTAAAACCCTTAAATGGCCTGGCAACTCCCCTGATCTTTATCCAATTGAGAATCTCTGGGCAGTTGTAAAAAAAAGATTGCGAAAACATGACTTCACAACTAAAACTAAGCTTACCACCACTATCCTTCAGATTTGGGTTGAAGACACAGAAATCCAAAACATTTGTAAAAATTTAGTGGATTCCATGCTAAATCATGTGCAGAAAGTCATAGCAGCACAAGGAGGACACATAAAATATTAGTGCATGGGTTTTTATTTTATTAAAGCAAGAAAACTTAAAATTTCCTGGATTTTTATTGTTTTTAATTTTGATGCAATTAATATTCACAATACTGTATAACGATGCTTAAATAGGTTACTTTTAAGTATAAGAATAGAACAACACAAAGTAAAATTATTCTAAAATCAACATTATGATAATAAAAGTTTAAGTACATTCAGCTGTTAAATTAAAGCTTATAAACATCATCTTAAGAATAGACAAATTTGTCTGTAAATAAAGTCAAAACAAACCATTTCTCAAAAAAATTCTAAGTAATGCATAAAGTTTAGTTTATTTATTCTTTAATTATTATCATTATGCAGGATAAAAATATTAAAATGTTATTGGTTAGAAAATCGGTAAGTTAATAAAAAAAGACTGAGGCTGATACTTATTTCGATTGAGCAAAAAGTGGCTGATTAAGCTGATGCTGATGGGGAATAATTGGTACATCACTAGTAAACATGCAATTAGTCATATAACTATTGTATTTCTTATAAAACTTATGACTGTGATATAAGTTTATATTGGCATTGGACACAAATTTGAACAAGATATTTAAAAAAAAAATGATACCAAAAATGTTTTTAAAAAAAAAGTTAAAATGACGGCATTTTTATTTCAAATAAAACTTGATATATACTATTTATAATATCAATAATTTTTTTTTTTAAAACATCTTCGCTTCCAACAAGGCTGCAAGCAACCACTAACTAAAGTTGGAAGTTACTGGAAGAGAAAAGATGAAGATTGTAGAGGAAGATAACAGTTGACAGACGACTTAAAGGATTGCAAATTATATGAATCAGGAAAGCAAGATGAAGGAAGCGAATTCCAAAGAACTGATGTTCGAGGAAAAAAACTAGATGAGTAAGAATTTTTAGAGCACTTAGGTTAGCACACAGTCACAGTAAAAGAATTAGACTTAATTGGTTGACAAGTAACATGAGAATGAATTTTAGTAGATGGCACAAGAGATGCTAGCTCTTTAGAGCAGTGCCCATTATAGTATTTGTAGAAAAGAGAAAGAGAAGCAACATTACAACGATGTGATAATTGTTGGAGGTTGGCTGCAAGAGTAGGTCCAACTATGTTTACAATGCGTTTTTGCACCTTGTCTAAAAGAGAAAGGGCATCATTAGAAGATCCACCCCAGATATGGCAACAGTATTCCATACAAGGCCGGATTTGAGATTTATAGAAATAGAGAATAGAATCCAATGTAAGAAAGTGTTGAGCTCGATAAAGAGATGCAACCTTAGCAGGTGCTAAATTTGCAACTGATTTGATATATGGTTTCCAAGAAAAATCAGAAGTAAGAGTTAATCCTAGAAGATGAAGGGTAGATGACTCATCAAGTACTTTACCATTCATAAATACAGGAAGATCTAAATTATTGCGATAATGATTGGCTGAAAAAAGTTGAGTTTTATCTGAATTAAAGTTCACCAGCCACTGTTAGTCCCATTTAGAATATTTAAATTATCTTTTGATTGTCGTTAACGTGACGTAACGTAACGTTTATTCAGAAGAAATAAAGTCGTAAGTAAAAGCATTTAACCGCAATTGTAAACTAATAGATTTTTTGTTAAAGAAACAGTTTGTTTCATAATTTTTTTTTGTTGTTGTTAAAAATTAGTTAAAAAAAATAAAGTCTTTTAAGTTTTATCCTAAGGAATTAAATATATAAATTCCTTTTAAATATAAAAATTATTTTTAGTCATAATAGTTTTAAAAATGCACGATTTATTTAGATGTTAAATATTTTATTAATAAGATATTTTGTTTATTGATAATTCAATAACGTAAAGTTATAAAGACGTTCGTTTAATTTATGAAAATAAATTATGATCACGAATATGTTATCGGTAACTGAAAAATAACAAAAAAAAACTCTTTATTGTTTAAAAACATTATTAAAAAGAGTTCACAAATTAAATAAGAAAAAATTTATTAACATATTTATTAATAAAATAACCAAAAACCAACTGTAAAATTATTAGAAAATAAGCAAACATTATTTTACGTTTCATGAAAAAAATATTTTTTTTCGAAATAAAATTTAGTTCATATTTCAAAAAAATAATAATGATTTTTTAAATAAGAACTTAGATTTTATTTGTTACTTTAGTTATAGTGAGAAAAAAAAACTGTTTGTATGATTTTTAACGCGTTAATAAAATAACTTTAATTACAATGCGGTACTTGAAAAGACGCTAGTGACGCAATATAACTTCTAAAGATCCAAAATATATTTGCTGAGTTTGAGTTACTTAGAAATGCGTTACGCGTTTTGCTTGCCTGGTATAGGGCCAAGGATAGAATCTTGAGGAACCCCTGAAGTTACAGAATAAGAAGAAAAGTGGTGTCCATTGAGGATGACTTTTATGCTACGATTGGAAAGGAAGGATTCAATAATCTTAAAAATGTTGCTAAATTCACCATAAGAAGAAAGCTTATGGAAAAGACCAGTATGCCAAACTTTATCAAAAGCTTTAGAAATGTCAAGAGCGATGGCCTTAACCTCTCCACTTTTATCTAATGCATGATAAAACCTATCAGTTATTACTGTTAGCAAATCAGCTGTAGAACAAGAAGATCGAAATCCATATTGATGGTCAGAAATTAAGTTATTAGATTCAAGATGAGAAATTAAGTGTTTGTTAATTAAAGATTAAATATTTATAATTTCTAAACTATTGTTCAGTTACTTAACATTATAAAAATATTTTTTAACACAAAATAATATTTTAGCAATTAACCATTGGGAGATAAAAATTATTCATTGGTTTTCATACAATCATAAAAATTTATAAAGTTCCCTAAACATTCAACCTTTGTTTTTATTCATAGAAATCACTGGTCTTACAAGTATTGAAAAAATATTGCTTGTAAAATTATGTAGTTTTTTGAATTTAAACTTTCCATCCTAAAAACTATTTAGTTTTAAATTTAATTATTGCTGCATCATCGATCACTTTATTATTTAGTTGCTATGTAACCATAGCAATTAAAATAGCCTTAGGTTGTAATCTTTAGTTTGTAATCTGGTGTCAAAACTTTTATATCTGTTGAAAATATTTGAAAAATGACATTAATAAAAGACTAATTTTTTTTAAATTTAATAATTATAATGAAATTTTTCAATTTTAATAGTTAAAATCATAGTTCTCCATAACAAAATTATCCTCAGACTAATGAAAGTTTTGTTTTTTTGATCAAAATTCTACCTACTACTACCGCGCTGCAAAAAGTTAATTAAAAACTATTTTCAAAGCATGAAGTGAATAACACGAAACAAAGTTCTAATTATTACCTACCATTAGGACAGTAAAAATAATCAGTAAAAATTGACAGTAAAAAGTAAAACAGTAACAATTGACAGTAAAAATTGATTTTTCTAAATTTTCAAAAATTATCTCTTAATATTTCTATGTTTTTTAAAACATTCATCCTTTATTTGAAATCTATTGTTATTACATTTTTTAAACAATTATGTCAACAAATCTAAGTAACATGCTGTTGTAAAAGGTAGCGTTTATATATTTATGGGGCTTCAGATCAAGCATATATAGTAAAATCCTGCATAAATAGGCCTTTTTAAAAAAATTCCGCATAGGTTTTTATGAACCCAGAAAGCTACTAGCTACTATGGTTTTTGATAAGCATTCTCATTTGTTATAAACAAATCAGAATTTTATGTGAGTATTTTTTTATTTGATTGTTCAAGTTTTTTTTAAATTTTTGAAAATAGAATAAATACTAGACTTTTTCCAGAAGTCATCTGTTTTATCATTTTAAGGTTTTAAGATATTTTATTGTGCTATATTTTCTATAGCACCTTTATTGAAATGATCTCTCAATCAGAGCTGGTTGAAAAAGTTTTTTTATAGAATAAAACACTGGTAAAAACTTGTTTCTTGAATTTATATTAAGCTGTGTTGCTAGTTAGTTAGAAAAACTGGGTTCATTAACAATTCTATTACCACTGTTTATCTTTTTTAACAAAGTTAATCTTATTTACTACAATTTATTACATTTCAACTCGTTCTATCTTGTTTGAATATTAAAAATAAAGTTAAATATATTGATAGAAATTAAAGCAATTATTAATTAATTTATTACAAAAACTCTTAAATTGATTTATTTTTATGAAGTTTCTTCTTTATTATTCATACCATTCTGAGCATTTATATGCACAGCAATAAAGTACAATAAATTAATTTTATCAAAACAATGTCTATTTGGTAGAGTTAGTCTGTCATTTTATCATAGCTATCTGCCTAGCTTCTAACTTTAAATTCTATTAAAACATAAGGAGCTAAATGTTGCTTGTAAAGTTCTTGGACTTGGTGTTTACTGCCTAACCCTTCATTTAATTTCTAATTAAATGAATATTAAAAGAAATTAAATTGGATGATATCGTGCATCTGGTAAAAAATAATAGATTTAATAACCAGCAAAAAGTAGTTAAAAAAGTAACTGCTATAGATAAAAATAAGATAAAAACCGAAACAAAAATGACTTGTTTTAATGATTTTCTATGATCGCCATCCATTTTTAAATGGCCTAAGAAATAAACAAAATTTTTTTTTGAAGGGAGTGCAAAATGAAGATAATGAAGCCATAGAAGGAATATGGTCAGAAAATACTAACAAATTAACAAACGCAGTCAGGTATTTCTTTATTTTAAATTGCATATTTAATAAGCTTTTTGAAAATATTTTTTTAAATGTTTTTTAAATATATAAATATTTTTCTACGTTTGTAAAAGTCATTATGTTGGGTCTCCAAGGAAGCAAAATAATATAAAATTTCAAGAACAATCACAACTAATTATAAAAACACAATTTGAAGATATTCTTTTTAAAAACTGATCCAACATTATTATACTTTTGATGAGGTCCAACATGTTATACTTTTGATGATAAAATTTTTTTAAATAATATCAAGGACCTGTCTGAAGATCATGTGCCTGAAGATCTTTTGATAGTATTAAGGACCTGTCTGAAAGTCTTGTGCAACCTATAAAAATGCTTCAAATTGCTATAAGTTTTTACCAAATTTATGTCTTAATAGATGGATAAAAATGGAGGTTCCAATGTGCACTTTTTGAGAAAAAGAAATTTATATACGTGTAATGTTTAAAGTGTAAAATCTTTTATCACTGTATCCCTTGCCTCACACAGATGCTACTCTTGCTCCTCAATAATGTTACTCTTGCCTCACAATGATGTTACTCTTGTCTCACAATGATGTTACTCATTTTACCAATACAAGCAAGCAAAATTTTATTTTTTATTTCAATCTCTTGAATATTGTAGCCTGATTTTATAATTTATCCTTTTAAACTTGATTTTCTAGTATTCCCTTAAAATGTTGGGTTCTAGTCCAGTGATTGAAATCTTAAAACTCTTACATATGAAACTGAAATATACTGTTTTAATAACTTGGATGTGTTTTTGGGGTCACTATCCTGCTGAAATGTTTCAGCAGGACAGTGACCCCAATGTCATGGATATGTCATGATAGTGACACCAATGTGACATGGTTGCTTCAGCCTTTGATAACAAATTGTTTTCTAAATGTCTATGTAAATAGAAGAATTTGATTATTTAGATTGAAAACCCTCTTGCCACTTCCTAACTCTTGGTTAACTCTGGCTCTTTATATTTCAAGTGATTTCCTAATTTTCCTAATTTGATATTCTAGAGCAAAAGATTACCATGTGTCATGGCATGGTTTAACAGGTACTGTCTTATTTTCCATTATTACTATTTTTCTGGTGCTTTAGAGATTTGGATAAAACATTTTTATTTAGTCACACTAATGTATACAGCATTTCAATTCGTAGACACCTAGGTTTGTATTTGCAGTAATCTTTGTCTTATTGTTAAATTAGAAGCTGACTTTATGTTTTGCTTTGTAAGATCTTTTTCTAATATTAGAACAGAGAATTGGCATCCATGGCAATTTTATAACTAGTTGGTTATCCAACGATTGAGATGCAGTATTTTTTTGATTTTTTTAAATACAATATCCAGCAATATTACTAAGGTTGTTCTTGTCTTGTCCATTTTAACAATTTATGTAATCAGAAAATCAATCAAAAAAATAGCAGCTTCAACATCTCAAATGAGTTAATATCTAACAAACTTTTTTTTTCGTTATTTTTTTTTCATTACATATAATTTGTGATTTATAATTATTTTTTTTCATTTTTTTTTTTTCCATAATGGTGGTTTTATGATTTGTTGGTCATTCAGCTGTATAATCTTTAATCTGAAAAAATATATTCAATTCATCAGTTTTTTACTTGAATATAGTTTAATCAATGTTTGTTTAACTTTAATAAATGGTTTTTAATTTTTACAGTTTTTGCAAACAATTTAAAAGCAAAAGATTATTGATTGCTCATGTTCTTAGGAGTGTATGCTTGTGTCTGGGAAAATATTAGTATGAAATCTTCAAATCTCTTAAGTAGTGTCTTCAAATATTAAAGGAACTCTTTGCAGAACATGAACTTTCTATACTATACTTGCAGAACATTAGGTTTCCATACAATACTTGCAGAACATGAAGTTTCTATACTAAAGTACATGTTGCCAATGCTTTTTGAGTTTAGCGATCAGTAAGAATTAACCAAATTTCTCACATCCCATCTTAAGTCAAATAACTTACTGTCAGACAATACGGTTTTCAATCCTCCTGCTCTATGGCTGACTTGCTAATTGTTGTAACTGAAAGATTTTATCGTGCATTGGGTGGAGGCAGAGAGGCTAGAGCTATTGCTCTTGACATATCTGAGGCTCTTGACAAAGTTTAGCATGCTGGTCTTCTCCATAAGCTTGTTTCACATGGCGTATCTGGGAAAGTTTTTTGAGATTATCAAATTGTTTCTTTCTAACCACTTTATTAAAGTCATCCTCGAAGGCCAACACTCTTATTTCCAGTAACTCCTGGGGTACCTCAAGGTTCTATTCTTGGCCCTGTTCTTTTTTCTTATCTACATTAACGATCTTTTTGACAATCCTACATCTAAAGTAGCTCTTTTTGCTGATGACTCAACTTAATACTTCTGTCTTGACAAAAAGTCTCTTTTCAATCACTTAGAACAGGCAGCCAATCTTGAATCTGATCTCACTTGTGTAACAGATTGGGGTTCACAGTGGCTTGTAAATTTTAACTCCACCAAAACTTGGTTATTTACTGCAAACAACTATTGCAGTACTGTCGACATTCCTATATTGATGAATGGAAACCCCCTCACTGAGTCTTCTTCATTTCTTCTTTTTGGAATATTGTTTACTACTGTCCTATCATGGAAACCATATATACAATCGATTGCTAAATTAGCTTCTGCTAAGGTTGCTTCTCTTTATCGTGCTCGCCATTTTTTCTCTCCTGATTCCAATCTCTACCTCTAAAAATCTCTTATTCGTCCCTGTATGGAATACTGTTTTCATATTTTGGTTGGTTCTTCTAATGATGCTTTTTCTCTTCTAGACAAGGTTCAAAACGCAGTTGGACCTGCTTCATCTGCTAAGCTTGAGTCTCTTTCCCATTATCGTAAAAAATTTCTCTTTTCTTTCTCTTTTCACTAAAGTCTGCAGAGGTTTTTCTAATAGGTCTCAATTTTTTTAAAAATGATGTGAAATACATAAAATATGTAGAAAAACAGCTAACACAAGCCACAATATCTTGTGTTGCAAGAAAATCTAACAAACAATCATATTGGTGGTTACATTGCCATATACTAAACTTGTCATGTATGTCAGTTTTTAATAAATCATAAAATTATTATACTAACTGCCTATGACTGTTGTATTTAATGTAATTTTTGACTCTATGTGTAGCTCTTAATCAATATAAACATTTGTATTATTTTGGTTATATTATTTTCTAATATTAATATTAATGAATAAATATAATATAATGAAATTTTATTTGGCCTGCCATTATCAACAGAGGCGCAACTTCTTCAACATTTATATAATCAAGGACTGGAATTTTAAAGCAAGTTATTGATTCTCTGGGATATACACAATTATACACAATAGAACATGTTATCGTGAAAAAACTACCACAGCTTTAACTTTTGTTATTTAAAATGTGACACAAATTTTATATTTTATATTTTTAGGTTTTGCTTAGCTTTTTAAACCCTGTTTTTTTTTCTCTGAGTAAACAATATTCTGTTTAATTAATGTACCAATTCATGAACTAACTCTGGTTCTTTATAGGAGTGCTAATACTATTTTTTCACATCTGTATTAAACAATATTGAAAATACAATGTTATGTTTTTTTGTAAAAGTAACTTATTTAGAATATGTATCTTTCTCTTTTCACTTTATTATTTTCATTATCATTTTTATTATTGTTCATATACTTATATTTTTTATTGTTTTCAGCTCTCTCCCTATGTTACTTGAAAAAAAAAGATTAATAGATACACATATGACAATTGCTACATCAATGCTGGAACATATTAAAGTAACAGTTTGATATATATATATATATATATATATATATATATATATATATAGATATCTATATATATGTGTGTGTGTGTGTGTGTGTGTGTGTGTGTGTGTGTGTGTGTGTGTGTGTGTATATATATATATATATATATATATATATATATATATATATATATATATATATATATATATATACACACTATTTATTTATGTGAGCATTTGTTTACTTTTTTTGCTTATTTAAATATTTATGCGAGCATTTGCTTATATATTTATGTGAGCATTTGCTTACTTTTTTGCTTATCTAAATCGATATGGCTTTTTTAGTAAAAGAAGAAGAAAATGAAGAGTAATGAATGAAAAGATTGCTGGCCCATCCCAAACCCTCAGTCAATGTAGCAGCACTCCACTGGGAGTCAGGCAGTTTGTCAGTCGATGTATGTACTGAAGCCCCCGGCAGCAGGCCCTTTCAGTATGACATCACACTGCTCACCTAAATCAGCAGTATAAGATAAATATGTGTGTGTGTGTATATATATATATATATATATATATATATATATATATATATATATATATATATATATATATATATATAAATATGTATATATATATATATATACACATATATATGCTTATTTATATATATATATATATATATATATATATATATATATAAATATGTATATATATATGTATATATATATATATATATATATATATATATATATATATATATATATATATATATATCAAGAAGTCACAGTATAAAACATGGTTTAGTATTTTTGTATAGACTCATAATATTGGGTATGAGCTTTTAAAACAGCTTTTATTCTTTATGGCAATGAGGCAACAAGAAAGAAACAATATTTTGGTGTTATTTTTTGACACCACATTTTTTTAATGGTTTTACTCAGATCTGCTAATAAGATTCTGTTTAGATACTTCTGCTTTTAAATTTACCCAATAGTTTCAATGAAGTTTAAATAGGCCCTGTTGCAGAGCAAGAACATTAATAGCAATATCTTAGGGTTGTAACTTGTCAATTTTTGACAGCTGCCCTGTTGTGCTTAAAAACATCAACGGTTCTAATTCAAAATCGATTTAACGCATTGTTCTTTAAAATTTCCAAATAGTTTATGCAGTCTCATCTTGTTGTAAAGAGTTTAACAACCACAAGCATTGCACCCCAAATCATAATTTCTGGACAATGCTTAGTAGAAGGTACAACAATGTTGCATGTTGATAATGTTTAGGAATGAAGTGTGAATTTGATTGTTGGTGAAAAATAAATTTTTGTGCGGCAAACAACTTAACTTGCACTTTGTATGAGAAGAACACTGTCTAAAGGGTTTTTTTGAATTGATGCCAACTGTTTACTTAATGCACTGAATAATATCATGAAAAGTTGTCTAAGACATCTTCAAATATCAAGCAACCATTTGTTTAGATTTGTTGTCTTGAATTAAAGATTGTGCTTGTGCTTTATTTAGCAAGTGATGTTTTATTCATACTTCAAGATAACAATAATTGCATTACGCCTGATTTTAATGTATATAGTGCATATAAAATATTTTTCTATTGATTACACAACTACACAATCACCTAGGCAACTTGTGATTAAGTTTAGTGTATTGCCAGCACACATATTTTGCATTTATAAGTAGTTAATTCAAATTTTTATGAGTGCTTGGATCTTTTTGGCTGTAAAAGTATATATAATATATATACATATATATATATATATATATATATATATATATATATTATATATATATATATATATATATATATATATATATATATATAGATCTATAGTTTGTTGTCTTTAGGAAGAGCGGAAGGAAAAAAGTGATTCTTACGCCAACACATACGTCACTTTTAATTATTTTTGACTTTCGTCCAACACGCAAATGTTGGATACAAAAATGGAAAAAACTTTCGGACAACATCTACGGGTTTATATAGAACCCTTAGATGTTGTCCGAAAGTTTTTTCCATATTTTGTTGACAAAAAGTAAAAATTAAAATGCAAGACAGGAATTTTTTTTTTTATTAATTGATAGACTGCCTGCCCCAACCAAACCCTCAGTCGATGTAGCAGCACTCCGTTGCGAGTCAGGCTATTTGTCAGTCGATGTAGCAGCACTCCCTTGCGAGTCAGGCTATTTGTCAGTCGATATAGCAGCACTCCCTTGCAAGTCAGGCTATTTGTCAGTCGATGTAGCAGCACTCCCTTGCGAGTCAGGCTATTTGTCAGTCAATGTAGCAGCACTCCCTTGCAAGTCAGGCTATAAAATAGTCGATGTAGCAACACTCCGCGCATGATTTATAGTAAAAAAAATAAAAATAAAAACATTTTTTTAAAAAAAATAAAAATAAAAACATTTTTTAAAAAAAATTAAAAATAAAAACATTTTATAAAAAAAAATAAAAATGAAAACATTGTTTATATTGTTAAAAACATTCAGAATGTTTTAAAAATATTCTGGTCAATTAAATTTGCGTTTTTGCGGCTTTTTTAAAAAACGAATAATTTGTAATTAAATTAATGGTTTTTACTTTCTGACAACACGCAAATATTGGACGAAAGTCAAAAGTAATTAAGTGACGTAGGTGGTGGCGTAAGAATCACTTTTTTCCTTCCGCTCTTCCCATAGACAACAAACTATAGATCTATATATATATATATATATATATATATATATATATATATATATATATATATATATATATATATATATATATATATACACACACACTTATATATGTATATATATACACTTATATATATATATATATATATATATATATATATATATATATATATATATATATATATATATATATATATATATATATATATATATATATAAGTGTATAAATATACATATATAAGTGTATATATATATATATATATATATATATATATATATATATATATATATATATATATATATACACACTTATATATATACAGGGTGGTCCATAATTAGTGTCCCATCTTAAAGACTCAATTCCTTCAAAACTAGGAATGGAAAACACATAAAACTTTTTGATAAACAATTTATTAACAATATCAAATAAAATTTAAAGATTTTTTTCGAAACGTCGACCATCGGCTTTCACACAAGCTTCAAGACGCTTTGGAAAGTCATCTACGGTGGTACGCAAGTAGGCGGGTGAAAGCGAATCCCATGCTTTTTGAAGCGCTTTCTTCAGAGAATCAATCGTTTTATGCGGTTTTTTGCACGCTTCAGCTTCCAGAACACTCCACACTGAGTAATCCATTGGATTGCAGTCGGGACTACTTGGAGGCCACTCATTGTGCTTGATGAAATCGGGGGTGTTTCGGCCGAGCCAATCTTGCACAATTTTGGCTTTGTGGGCTGGAGCACTATCCTGCATGAATGTCCAACAATGTCTACGAAGCTCCTTTTAACTCCATGGAAGTATTTCTTTGATCAAAACGTCATTCAGATAGTTTTGGGCTTTTACTTTAACGCCTTGTTGAACAAAAATCAATGGTGTCTTCTTGGTGGCACTGATATCCGCGAACACCATTACTGAAAGAGGATGTGCTGCCTTTTGTATTGTGATATTAGGCTTTGAGGAAGCGTAGACACGATCATTCTGCACATTGTGATGTTGTTGAACTGTAAAAATCTTCTCGTCTGTGAAAACGATGTTGAGATGAGCGTTGTTGGCGAAACGGGCGAGGAGATCCTTGCAGCGATCCTTGCGCTTCTGCTTTGATGCCTGAGACAAAAGCTGTGCAGGATTTTTCTTGTAAGCTGTCAAATTTAGATAATCCTTGGTAATTCTTCCAAGAGAACTTCGAGAAATTTGGAGCTGTTTGGCCATTTGTCGCATACTGCGTTCTGGGTTGCGGCGCACCCGTTCACGAACTTGCTTGATTTTTGCATCAGTCACCACGGAGCGCTTTCTTCCTTTGCGTGGACGATCTGACATTGTTCTCAATGCTTTGAAGCGTTGAATTGTTCTATAGACAAGCTTTCGCGGCACTTTGAGTCTAGTCTGGATGTCGCGTGCTGAAACTCCTTTCTCATGAAAATCAATAATACTTTGCCGATATGGTGATGGTCTTGTCATTGCTAAAAAAACAAGTAAAGTGAGTGAAGGCAGCAGTAAATAGATCAAAATATATAATAATATCAAAAACCAAAGCAAAATTAATAGTTTTCCATCCCTAGTTTTCAAGGAATTGCTTTTTTAAGATGGGACACTAATTATGGGCCACCCTGTATATATATATATATATATATATATATATATATATATATATATATATATATATATATAAACACTTATATATGTATATATATACACTTATATATATATATATATATATATATATATATATATATATATATATATATATATATATATATATATATATATATATATATATATATATATATATATATATATATATATATATGTATATATATATATATATATATATATTTATATTATAAATTGGTCAATTTTTATTTGCTATAAGAAAAAAATGCAGTTATTTTTCTTCTATACTTTTTTTCTTTTTTTTTCCTTTGAAATATGGTAATTTTTTTTTTTTTGTTATTAGCATAGAAAACTGGATATTTTTTTTGAAACAGAAGAAAAGATAATGGGCAAGTCAACTCTGGTAAATTTTTACATACTCAATTTTTAAAAATAAAATTTATTGAAGAGTTTTAATTTTAAAAATATAACAGAACCTTTGATCTTACTTTCTAACCTTCTTTCCAATCTTTTTTTGATCAAAATATTATTTGACTTTATTTTAAATTTAGTTTTTAATATTAACAATCAGGAGATCTTGAAAACAAGTAAGTTTTCAAGACTTTTTTAGCCTGTTCTAAGGTTGAGTTTTAGTTTGTTATTTCTTGGCGTTAAGCAATAATATCATTAAATATCTAGCTCTATTTTTTTTGTATGATGCATGAAAACAAATTGTAATGAGATTTTTAACTAAATCAAAAGTTCTTTTTTGGTAATGATTTGTCAATAGAATAGTCAAGGGCATTAGATTTGCAGAGACATCCTTGTTTATTAAAAGATGTTTTCACATTAGCTGCATTGTTTTTCAAGCAAATGAATTTAATTAGTGTTCTAAATGCATTCAAGTGAGTATAAATGTTTGCCATTACACATTAACCAAACTCATGCTAATGGCTTTGACAGTGTAATGCAATTAAATGAAGCTGGTGCTCTGATTGTTTGGTTCCTTGAGAGAATGTTAAGCATGTGTTGTGATTAGCAAATTTAGATACAGTAATTGAAATTGTAAAATACATCTGAAACCCAACTTCTTTTAAGATTTTCATTCTTGAACTTTAAAGTAATTTTAAAGATTTTTATTCGAACCTTTTCTAAACAAAGTTGATTTTAAAACATCCATTGTTGCCATAAGTTTTTACTATAATCTAAATAACTGCTAAGTTAGCCAAGAAGTTTATCTTAGATTAATTTTAATTAGAGTGATAAAGTATACTTTTTATAAAAACAACAACATAAACATAAAGCACTTTAAATAAGTTTTTACTTTTATGTTTTTTGAATGTTGTTAACATTTAAAAACCAAGTTCAACATTGCAATGTTATTTTTGAAAAATTGTTTTTGTAGTGGCATAATTTTACTAAATTAAATTAACATTATTCAATTTGCAGCTTTAGGTATTTATTTGTAACTCTTTCAACTCTAAACTCTAAAATGAAGTTTTCTAAACAAAGCATAAAAAAGATTTGAACCTCAAAATCATGAGCGAAGTCGTCTACTGCTGCAGGATAGTTGATAAAAATAAAGTAAAAAAAAATTTTTATTCAGCAGCTCTCTGTTGAAATAGTTAAGCAAAATAGGTTGTGTGTAAACTGTCAAATATAAAACAAACAAAAGAGATAGCTGCATTCTGGCCAAAGGTTTAAGAAGTTAACTTTGCATAAAGCCTAATATTTTTATTGTCTTTCTGATTTTATTTCTCATTACTACAATTTACAGAAATGTGAGCTTTTTTTGACATTAAAGGCAGAGTGATTTAACAAGACCTTATCTATGTTCAAAATGCACCATATTTTATATAGAAGAGGATTATTTTTAAAAAAAGGGTAAAATATTATGATCTTATACTTTTAAAAAAGATTCTTTAATAATTTTAAAAATGTCAATTTTGTTCAGCTATTTTAGTAATTTAAAATTTTGTATTTTGGAATCCAGGATAAATCTGTCATAGAGTTGATACAAGATGCTGAAGGTTTTTATTTCATTTTCTACTTTTAAGTTATAATTTTATTTAATTTTTTTTTAATCTTTATATATATATATATATATATATATATATATATATATATATATATATATATATATATATATATATATATTTATATTTAAATAAGATAAAAAAGAACAAGTTATAAGTAATATACTAATAACAGAAAAGTAGTTAATAACATTTTAATTTTTATTCTTTATAAAGTTGGAACTCCAGAAGATAAATTGCGTTTATTTTTAATATATTATATGTCAACACCAACTATGGCAGAGGTAATTGTAAATTGTGCTAATTTTTAATATATTTTATATAGATGCTAGCTTTGTGCATATTTTTAATATATTTTATATAGATGCTAGCTTTGGCAAAGTTAATAATAAATTAGTTAATAAAAGTGTTTCAGTTAAAATAACTTTCAGTTTAACATGTACAACAATACTATGGGTAGAGCATACATAATAATAATATACATAATACCATCATTTTATTATTAAATTATAAAACTATATAAAATTTTATTTTTATTTCAAATTATTTTATATGAAATTAAGTTATAATAATTAGTTTAGTGAAGTTATCTGCAATGGTATTAGATGTTATTGTTATATATACATGTTAGATGCAATGGTTTAGATGTTATTGTTATATATACATGTTAGATGCAATGGTTTAGATGTTAGTCTAATGTTGTCAGTAGTGGAATCTTTAATGATGGCAGAAAATTTTAACTGTTACCAACATGATTTTTTAAATAGATGTTCAAAAGTTACTTTTGAATTTGAAATAGTTATGAAGTATATTTATTAATTCAATGTAACAATTTACATAATTAGATTAGTTTTGGAATTAGAATTTTTGTAAAGGTATTAAACCTTATTCATTGATGTTAAGTTTAAAACGTGAAAAAACTTGGTCTTTTTAGTTTAAATATATCCATGTATCCCAAGACAAATCAGTTTTAATATGTAGTTTTCTGAAAATACTCAAGGGTAAAAAATTGCCTGCCCTGAGTTTGGGGGAGAGTGGGGTAATGGCAAACGCAGGGTAACTCCGAACATGGTCAAAACAGCATTGTAGAAAAATAAATTCGACAATTTCTTTTTACCTGCTGAAAAGGGATCCTATGCTCAGTTCCAGACGTGCTGTGTAATGAAGCTGCGGATGTTGCTTACTATAATTTGATTTTAACTTTTTCTGATAATTTTATGCAACTTTTTTCTTGAGTAACAATCGGTTGTAGCTTCTATAAAAATAAAGCCACTCCTTTTTTTTGTTGTTGTTGCATAATATAATTTTTAGACTTAATTATTACAATTAGCATTTTATTTGTTATTACACAACAGTGTTTGTGATTGCCCCCGATGTGTTCGGAATTACCCCACGTAGGTAGGGTAATTCCGAACACCAATGGTTTTATTTTTGCCATAAATTTTTATTTTATAATAAGATTTTTTTAAATTGCTTTTGAGGGTTTGTGACTGAATAGTTTAAATAGTTGAGGGTTTGTGACTGAATAGTAAACTAATTGATAAGCAATAAATATGATCAATTTTGTATAACTGGTGTCTTTAATTCGCATTCCCGCTTAGGTGTTTGCCAATACCCTACTCTCCCATATGTTAAGAGACTCCAAATAATATTTTTTTTAACGAGTATAACAAATTTATTCTTGTTTAAAAAATGTACTTCGTAATTTTTTAGAATGATTTTGAAGCTCATGTCAAAGCTCTAGAAGTTACTGGTTGTAATTTAGGTTCAATAAATTATATTAAAAAGTGGAAGACTTTCAATAAGGTTACTACTGATTCAATTCAAACAGGCACTGGGCAAAATGCATATAGTGCAATGTTTTCACGTATAATGAGTACAGGATCGCAATTTGTTATGGAAGGTGTCAAAAATTTAGTTGTGGGAACAAAAAAACTTCCTGTCACCAGAATAGTTGATGCAATTATGGAACAAAAAAACGTTCCTGAGATTGAAAACTATAGATACTTTGATCCAAAGATGCTTAAAGTCAATGAAGCTAGTTTGATGAAAAATAAAACACCATACAGTGATGTATTTTTTTAATACATTCATTAAAAGTTTATAAATTTTATCCATTTTAGAAGTATAGATTTTATTTTGTACAAATTTATTTAGGCTATTGTCTTCATGGTAGGTGGTGGAAATTATATTGAGTATGCAAACCTTATAGGTTATGAAAAGGTATTAATTTTTTTAATTTATTTTTTAATTATCTAATTAAAATTATTAAAGGTAGCGTTTTTAATTATCCAATTAAAAGTATTAATGGTAGCATTTTTTATTGTCTAATTATGATTACATTTTAATTTAATGATGCTCTTATTATGGACGGACCGCTACGATTTTCCTCATTGATTTGTGGTGTCTGATGTGATGACATTGAATTTAATAGTTGTATTATTACTATAAAAATTTAAATTAACAGGACATAAAATGAAATAAATCAAAGAGACCTGATATTGTTCATTCAAAACTTTCAGTGTTTCAAGCTTCTGTAAATTCCATGTTATCATTTCAGTCCACAGATATAACAATTTTTAAGAAAAGCTGTTAGGATCAAACTACAAACTCTACTTTCATTGATTTTGGATGATTTTGTAAAATTCTTTTTACAGAAATCATTATATAGCAATGTTTTTACATGTTTAAACAACGGGTTTTTAAAATCAAAACTACGGCCAGCAAATCTCCTTGAAACGTTCAACTTCATTTTCTAACTTGGTATTTATCTTGATTTCGCTTATGCTTTTAACACATTAACTCTTAGGCTTTTAATTTAAAGCCTAAGAGTTAATGTGTTGAAAAAAGTGTGCTTTTTAAAATGTCTTATGATGCGTTATGGTAGAAAAAATAAAAATCATTCTTATATAATGGACAGGAGTAAAATTAAAAAATAATAATTTGTTATACAGGACAGGGCCTACGACACGGGTTTCGAAGTGGAGGGGCGCAATCGTTAATTTTTAAAAAAAGACCTCTATATCTAGAAATTTCTTTTTTTTTAAATAAACTTTTTGGAATTCCGGGTATTTTCCAGGTTTCCAAAAAGTTTTCTGGAAATATAAATTTAAATATATATTTTTGCAATAAATTTCTTTTTGAACTTTTTCAGTCATTACCCATACAAAAATTATTTAAAAATTGTAAAAAAAATTCAGAAAGCTATCAGTTTAAAACTAATTTTAGGCGAATATATAAGAAATAAGTTCCGAATTTTTTTTTTTTTGCAATATGTTTTCAGGTTTTTTAAATATGACCTAGATGATCATTGGATATAAATTGCTATATACAGTATTTTGATTAAAATTAATTTTGGATAAAATAAATAAGCAAAGTTGGACTCATCAATTCCCATTATTAAAATATGTCTGTATATATAGCAATATATACAGACCTTGTCTGTATATATTGCTTAAACTGGTGTTCAACTTTGAACCTTGATATTTACATTTTTTTTGGATCAGTCACTGACAAAATTAGATGATAAAATTAGATGGTTAGAGATTAGATTTGAAATTTTTATTTAGTTCATACGACGGTTTGGTTTAATTCTCTGACATTTTTGAAATGCACTATTCAGCTAGGCGATGTTTTGGTTTTAATTCTGAAAAACAAACAATTAGAAAATAGGTTTTATTTAGGATCATCGTTACTAAGCTCGTTAAGGTTAGAATTTAGTTATTATGTTGTCATGTAAAAAAACGAAAGAGTTATTTTATTGCCTTTCTGATTACATTAATCGTTTTATCAAAAAAAATAATTGATTGGTATCTAAAATTTTATATTTTATGATTTTAGTTAATAAATCATTAATCAAATTTAAAAAACAACATTGATGTCTCAATCAAAAACCGAAGTTCCATATCCTTTTACAATATAAAAGCTAATCCAATCATAACTTATAGTTATGAGTTACGCGGTGATACCATGACATTGTTATCCGTGTGGCTGAGTTTCTTGAGGTTCTGAGTTTCTTCTTAACCTAACTGAACTTAACAAATTGAATATATGTGATATGTTCCTCAAGCTGGTGAAAATTTAAACATCAAAGAAACCGTTTATCAAAAACAATGAATAATTGTTTCGGTCAGAATCATTAAAAATGCTCAGACATAAAATACCGAAATTTTAACTTGAATTAAAATCAGGTCTTTCATAGCATAGTTAGATAATTGTTTTGTATTATGAATTTTCTAAATTTAAGTTTCAGGAATTCATTTCAGGAAGATCAATTTATTATCAATAAAAATATAATATTAATATAAGAGATTATGTTGAGATTTTTTTTTATTTCTCTACCTTTTTTCTTTCTTTTTCATAGTTACGAGTTCCACTTTGTTTATTTATCATTTTTGTTTATACTATTTTGGTTTTTAAAATAAAATATTTTTAATTTCTTTATTTCACTATGATAGCGTCATGGAAAACAACAAAAGAAAATCATATACGGATGTAGTGAACTACTTAACGCGACTCAATTTGTGAAACAAGTGAGGTTTTTTTTATTTAAAAGCTACATCGTGACGTATCAATCAATTTATTATTTATGGTTATTTTGTTAATGTTTTTTTTATTTTATACGTCTATTTACTTATTGGTAAAAAACTTAATTAATTTAATCTCCTTTTTTTGTTTTAGCTCAATCTACTTGGAGAAATTTAGTTATTACTGGAATATCTAGTTTAATTTATTTCTTATAATTGGAGTCCGAAATCAAGTTGTTTATTTTGATTAATTTTTTCTTTTAACAGAAATAAAAGTATCGGAAAAAATTTCCTTTTTTTTTTTAAATTTTTTTTTGGTATATAATGTGTTTTTATATGGCTTCAGACAAGTTAGGTAAATCAAGTTTCATGTAATTTAAATATCTTTAAAATAAATGTTTTTATAAATTATTAAAAAATTATTTAAAATAGTGTTGTTACGACTTCTAAATATTTCAACTGTTAACTAAATCGAATTTTCGAAAAAAACAAACAACAATTAAAGTTAAATCGAATGAAAAGATATAAAGACTTTAAAATTTTTACTCGATCAAACTGACTTTTAGTCAATTATTAGGAAGTTCATAGTCAAATAAATCGACTATTTGATTTTCAAAGTCGACTAATTTCGACTGGTCGCTTTTTAGTCGAAGTCAATTACAAAACTAATTTAAAATCAAGTTTCAAACCCATATATTTCAATTTAAAAGCTAGCAATTCATTTTATCTTGTCTAAAATACTATAAAATCAAACTACTTCTGATTAGAAGTTTCATAACAAATGAAAAAACCAGTAAGTCACATACCCTAAAAATTACCAAGCTCTAAGACAGAATGGTGATACTCTAGTCATAAAGTCTAATGAGTATCCTACAAAGAGGATATAGGGAATATCTATAAGAAATTGAAACAGGTTTTTCTATAAGATAATGCAATTAAATACAATCTGTAGGAATTTCTTTAGGATTGGTTTCCTATACAATCATGTTCCAAAAACTTATAGGAGTCTTATCCTATAAGACACCGATATGAAAGCCTTATAGTATGGAGGTACAGGAATCCTAGAAATCTCCTAAGACATCGTATATAAAATTCCTATAGGTATACGCGTACAGAAATCCTGTTCCAAAACCTTATAGGAGTTTTATCCTATAAGATACCGAATAAACAATTTCTTATAGTTTTATATGTACTGAAATCCTACTTATTTGAGTAGAGTTTCTGTGCATATAAAACTATTAAATATTGTTCATTCGGTATCTTATAGGATAAAAACTCCTATAAGATTTTGGAACAAGATTGAATAGGATTCCTGAATATATAAAACTATAAGGTTTCTTCCGTGTTTTATAAAACATCGAATGAGCAATATCTTATAGTTATATATATACAGTAAACCTATTCAATCCTGTTAAAATTTTTATCGAACTGTCCTTTGCAGTTGTTAAAGAATATGAAAATAAAATTATGAACAGAGTAATTGTTGTATATTATATTCATTATACAAAACAAGGAGAAATAGTGTTGCTAAATAAAGTATTATAATATCAATACTTAATATGTCTTGAACCTTCATTGAGTCCAAAGGTGGCTTAGATATGCTACCTTTGACTGAGTTTCATCGACCTCCTATCAATGAATCACATGATAAAAACTGCATTTGCCAAATTTTTGACAACTTACCAACCGCTTCCTAAACTAATTGCAACATACTGATTTGCAGTCAATTGGGTAGTTTTTCTTGTCTACCTAAAAAAAAAAAGCAATATTAAATTAGTTTACTTTAAGATGAAATAAGCATATTTCTTATTTTATCTTACCTTGATATTAAAACATTTCAATTTTTAATTTAATAATTGATGATAAAAATAGATAATTACTATATACTTTATTAAACTATTTTTCAAAAGTTTTGAATTTGAAAAATTCATAACGTTTACTTAAAAATAACATTACACAAAATATGTAATGTCATTTCGGTCTCAGGCGTGTTAGCTATAGGAGAAAAGTGTGTTTTTTGATACTTTAAAAGATTAGCGCTAAGCATGTAATGCCCAAGGTGAGCTAGATTTATCAGAATTTGAAAAGTTGAGTGCTTCATTTTTTTAATGGAAAGGATTGAGTATCCATGCATGGATTTAAAAGAGGCCATGATAATCATTTTTTTCCTTTAATTGGTAAACATTTTTAATAAGTTTTTGTACATCTGCAACACGGTAAAAGTATATTATAAAGATATGTGTGTGTGTATTTGTGCGGTGGACTTTTAAACGACGCACCTGAAATTTGGTTTTTATTTATTTATCAGCGGTTTTCCTTGCTGATTTTGCACGGCGGTCATATTGTCTTTCAAGACTCACAAAAGCTTTTTCAAAGAAATGCGAATTTTTATCAAAACTTGATCCAAAAAGTCCGCAAATGAATATTTTTTTCGAAAAATAGCCAAATATTACAAACTCTAACATTAAATTAGGTTTTTAAATACATTGTTTAATTGTTGTTTGAATCAAAAAATAAATTTTTCATCCGTTTTTTTTAATATAATTTGCTCGTTAAAAGTTATAAAGATATTGAAATTCATTTTATTAAAAAACTGTTCTTTTCTTGAAATAATCAGCTTGATAGACAACATAACGACTAGCTTAATTATCAATACTTAGAAAGACAGCTTTTAAGTGGATCTCAAATTCCGGTTTACAACTATATATCTAAATTAGAATTATATGCAAAGTAGTAGTTTTAAGCAAAATAACCATAAAATACCTGTTTTTAAAAGAAATACAAATATATTTACGACATCACTAAAAAGAAGATATATGTTGTAAACTGGAATTGCAGATTTATATATTAAGAATCCATACGGGAATTTTCAGATCATATGATTTATCACGGATGAAGGCTGTCTAAGAGTTTGTTAGTTGGTTATTTATTCGATCAAAAAGCTGACTTAGAAACCATAATGGATTTTTAAACTCTATTATTGTCGGTGTTATGATTTTAATCTATTTAATTTATAATATATATATATACTGTTATAATCAGTCAGGGCCTCAAAGAAGGTAAGGATGATGCGTTTATCATCACAACCTTTTCATAGAGCCCCTTTAGTCACTATTGAAATAAAAATAAAAAAACACTTTAATTTTTAAAGAAAAATAAAAAACTTAATAAAATTAAATACATAAGAAGAAAAAAAATAAAAAATAAATAAAAAGAAAAAATGCAAAAAAATCTGAAAACAAATACTGTAAACTATAATATATATGTCAGGAATTTAGGAGATGCATTTTAGTTTGTTGTTTAAACGATGAAATGCTTTTTAGGTCTTTAATATTTTTATTTTGGAAACGATTCCATATGGATGGACCTCGGTTTGTAATTAGAAAACTTGACTGCTGTGATTTAATTTTTCCTAGTTGATAGTCGTTCGTTTGAACTCAGATTATATTTTTCAGAAAATGATATAAGAAAGTTATCTAAAAAAACGCTTGGTAGAAGATTGTTTTTATATTTATACATAAAAATTAATATCTGTAATGTGTTAAGTTTCTCAATATCTAGAACCATCATGCTTTTCATCACTGGGGCCGGGTTTACTAACCTATTTAAATAATTAATTGCTTTGCATGCATGGTTTTGCAGACTTTGCAATTTTAGCAATTTGGTTTTATGGGTGCCGGCCCATACGATATTTGCGTACAAAAGCTGACTATGTACAAGACTAAAGTAAAGCATATTACGTGATTTACTATCGAGAAAAGGTCTTGACTTATACAAAACACCTATTACAGAGGACACCTTTGTTTCAAGAAGACCAATATGGTTTCTCCATGACAAATTTTCATCAAAAAGTACTCCCAAAAATTTTGTGCATTTGTCACGTTTAATTTGATTTTTATTAATAAACAGTTTAGGCAGCTTTAACGGAAGATTAATTGATTGTTTTTTTTTTATGAAAAAGAGTAAAGCTAGTTTTTTTACAAATAGGGATAATTTATTTGCTATGAACCAGAGGTTGAAATTTTCGAGTTCAATATTCATAGTTTCAAACAAAGTCTTTGCATCAGGATGATTAAAAAATAAATTTGTATCGTCAGCATACATAATAGTAGATATTTTTTGGGAAGCTTTATGCATATCGTTAATATATATTAAAAACAATAATGGACCTAGGATTGAACCCTGAGGAACTCCACACGTAATATCAAGGGCTCCTGACTTTTACTTACAGTATTACTATTTTTAATTTACTCTTAGTATGATTCATATTATATGCTTTTGACATTTACTTATAGTATGACTTATACTATTAGAATAAGTAATACTGTAGGTAAATGTTAAAAGCATATAATATCATTCAGTTTAAAAGTTATAGTCTTAATCTTATTATATGCCTTTGACTAAAGCTTAGTTCTCATCATTCTGTCATTCTTCAATGAATTTTATTTATTCGTGGAACAAAAAGATTGTAACAAAGTGATAGTGCAGAAATGGCAGCCCAAACAGATTGAAACACTTGGTACTGTACAAATTGGGAAACCATAAATCAAAATGACACCATACGTACCTTCAATCAATCAATTTAGAATTGAATAATTTAGCTACAACTACATTTAGATAATTTGAGGCAAAGTCTTAAAGTCTTTTCTAAACTTAATGCAACAAAAGATTAGTAATTTCTTTAGCAAATTAACAAAATACACTATAAGCAAAATTTATTAAAAATTACTACAGTTAGCAAAAGTTATTATTAAAGTATTAACAACTTTTCTAATCCAACTGCTAATCTCTCATACATATTTTTCAATTAGCAATAATCATATATACACTAGGGTTGTTCGCCGTAAACAAAAACTTACGAAAATTTCGCATTTTTATCTTCCGTATTTCAAGTTGTTATTGCGGAAGTTGTTCTTTCGCAAATTCACCTTCCGTAATGCGTTATACGAAAAAAATAAATAATAATTATTCCGTAATAGCTCTTTACGAAAAGAAACTTGCGAAACAAATCATTTCGAAAGAATATTTGCGAAACAGTTCCTTACGGAAGGAGCGTTTCGGAATGTGCGCTTACGGAATAAACTCGAAAGTATTCATTAAACTGTTATACAAAAAAATATTATTATTTATTATTTAAATAAAATAATGTTGTTAAATGATTCTTCAATAGTTTTTACATATATATCTATATATCTATATATCTATGTATATATATCTATATATATATATATATCTATATATATATATCTATATCTATATATATATATATATCTCTCTATATATATATATCTATATCTATATATATATACATATATATATATATATATATATATATATATATATATATATATATATATATATATATATATATATATATATATATATATATATATCTATATATATATATATATATATATATATATATATATATATATATATATATATATATATATATATATATATATATATATATATATATATATATATATATATATATACACACACACACACACTAAAAAAAAAAGTAGAAATTTCTACCTTAGGGTAGGATATGTGATATACCTTTAGTAAGGTATAATTTTCTACCTTTTAGGGTAGAAAATTATATTAAAAACAATTATTTGTCATACAATTTTCTAATTTAAAGGTATAATTTTCTACCTTATAAGGTAAAAAATTATACCTTACTAAGGGTATATCTCATATCCTACCTTAACTAAAAATTTCTACCTTTATTTTTTAGTGTGTATATATATATATATATATATATATATATATATATATATATATATATATATATATATATATATATATATATATATATATATATACAGTGATCTTGAAAGATTAAGAAAGTTAGGACGAAGGTGGGGGAGGGAGGAGGGGGAGGGGGAAGGAGTTGCTGAAACAGAATATAAGGGGGGCCTAACGCAACTCCAATCTAAATAAAAAAAACTGAAATTTGAGTTAGTTTGACGGAAAGGACAATATATATATATATATATATATATATATATATATATATATATATATATATATATATATATATATATATATATATATATATATATATATATATATACTTGTATATATATATACTTGTATATATATATATATATATATATATATATATATATATATATATATATATATATATATATATATATATATACAGTGACCTAGAAAGGTTAAGAAAGTTACGCAGCTAAAATTTAAATAGAAAAAACTGAAACTTTAAGTTAGTTTTGAGGGAAAGGACAACGCTTCCTCCGCAACATGTCCCTATACCAGTGTTTACATGCATTAATATTTATCAAGTACCGACTTTGGTTCACTTCCGACATTCGGTTGTTTATTGTCTTTGGCTTTTCAGAAATGGAGGTTTACTATTTATATTCTTATACATAAAAACTTAGTAAAATATTTGGTTCCATTACATTTTATGTCAATTTATCACTAATTGTTAGACTATCTACAGCTCTAAAACTTTCAGCGCTTGTATAATCCTGGTGAGCTTCTATGTTTAAATTTTTTCCCGGGGCAAAGACTCGGGAAAGGGTTGTATTTTACGTACCCGCTTTTTTCCTGCAAAATCTTGCAACTAAATTTTTACTGCTCTCCAAAATAGCCAGAGCTTTAAAACTTTCAGCGGTTGTATAGTTCCAATAACGTTGGGATGTTGAAAATTGCGGGGGAGGGGAGGATCAAATTTAAAGCGTACGTACTTTATGGAGTAGTTATTTTTTAGGATTGACTACATGACCTATAACTTTTTTTGATTTCAACGAAAGCATTGTTTCCCAATCACGCAATTTTATTCGTATAAAACCGTTTCTTTTTTTCCATTAACTTACTGACTCAGGGGCTAATTAACTGCTCTCTCACAACTTCGGGTAAGTAATGAATATAAAGAAAGGAACAGGAGAAAAACTGCCTTTGAGTTAAGCTAACGACAAGTTTACATTAAAAATTAGTTCGATAACGACCCTTTTTTTTTAATCGATTTACTATTTGAGGCAAATCTACATGATCCCAAACAAATGACTTACATGCTCTAAATTTTCTTTTTTCCTTCAAAATGGGAAAGTTTATGTTGTTCAAGTTATGTTCACTATTTAACTCTTGTTCATTGAAAGACATTTTTAGTATATCTTATGAAAGTCTAGGTTTATTTATAAAAATTTACTAACTGAAACATATCAATAATTATTATAATAATTAGTATTTTAGTTACCTAGCTAATCATACGTATTTGATTCATAAAACGTATTTAAATATTTTTAATATGCCGCGTTTCGTAAGTGTTTTTCCGTAATGAAGTTGTTTCGCAAGTTTCAGTGCGAAAGAGTTTCGTTTCGAAAGAAATTTGGTTTTTTATCATTATTTCAAAAAATAAAACCTTAAAATGTTCATATGTTGCAATACTGAAAATAAAATTTTATTATAAACATTTTGGTATATAAAAAATTTAATTTCTACAATTATATCAGTTTGGCCAACAAAATTTTGTTATAGACTCCGAAACGTCGTTTAGCGAAATAGCTCATTTCGCAAGTGCGACTTCCGTAAGCCCTATTTTCGTATGTTGCAAAATAGTTTTGTTTCGTAATTCAACTTGCGGAAGACAACATTTCGTAAGAAGCATTTGCGAAATGAACATCAACGGTTTTTTTGGTTTCGTAAAATTCGGTACGAAAAAAGAAAATTCCTTATTCTCAATATCCTTCCGAAAGAATTTTATTTTTCCGGAATTGTACGAAACATTCCGGTTAACAACTCTAATATACACACAAATATTTTTTTTTAACTGTGCGTTTATTATTAATTATTTTTTTCACAATTTTGCATTAATGTGCATAAAACTACTTTTATTAATTTTTATTGTTTATTTATTAAAGCAGAGGAGTGAGCATTTTTAAAAGTTAGTTTAAATCTAATCTTATTTTACTTTTATTGTTTTTTTTTGTTTTTGTTTTGTATTTTGGAATTAGTTACAAATAGTTTCTTTTTTTAGCATCACAGACAGATAAATTGAACGATGATATTGTGACCATAAAAGAAGTGAAAAAAGCTATTCAACTAAGCATTTAGGCTGTCTTATCTGAACAAGCAGAGATTGAAAATGAGTTTAATGCGTTAAACATCTAATATGAAAAAGACTGATCGACCAAAAGTAATACGCAAAATCAAAATGGTCAAATAATTCTACAACTGACTTTATGACTCTTGATAAACATATTCAAAAAAATATTGGACAAAATCATCATCATCATTGTCTTCTCTTTCAACAAATACTACACCATATAAATACTAAAGTTTATATATATATATATATATATGAAACAATATTGTATGCCAGCATCCAAATAAATAGCAAACATATTTGTTTATATCCATAATATGTTTGCATAAAGTGCATCTCAGAAGCTTTTATTCCTTCTGAACAAAAAGTTTGAAAGCTTTTATTCCTACTCTTCAATTTTAAGTCAAACCTCATTCTACTCCATATTTTTCATCATCTCGACAAGTTGCTTTATTAATCGTTTATTTCATTTCTTTTATAAGAACATCTCTCTTAAGAACAAATGTCTCTTTATTATTCCAAGAAGCCAATGTAGAAAGGTCCCGTCTGACGCTAAGCTCTGTTATTCTCAGTTAACTAAATCTTGTATCTTGAATCAGATGTTAGGTTCTAGAGACTTTAGGTTAGTCTTCGACAATGTCATTAACTAAAGTAAGTCTAACATTTAATTTTATTAATTATATAATATTTAATAATATTTAATTTTTAAAAAGTGCTTAATAAGTGATTCAAAACTCTAGAAAACACTTTGACCTCTCTAACTATCCTACGAATAGCCATCACTCTGTTATAAGTTTCTTTATATAAAGGTTTTGAGATTATTAAATTATTTCTTTCTAACTGCAGTAATAAAGTTATTCTTGAAAGGCTACACTCTTCTTAATTTCAAGTAACTTTAAAGGTACAACAAGGTACCTTGTGGTACTCTTAAATCTTTGCTCCTGTATTGTTTCTTATCTACAATATCAATCTTCATAAAAGTTTAACATCTAAAGTGGCTCTATTTGTTGACGACTCAACTTTATATTCTTGTCGTGAAAAAAAGTCTTCACTTTTTGATTGCTTAGAACAAGCGGCTAATTTTTAATCTGATTTCTCTACTGTAACAGCCTAAGGCTTATGGATTTAAATTCTGGACTTGATATCTGCAACTTTTGTTAGACAACAAAACTCATTTATTTACTGCAAAAAAAATATTACAATAATGTTGGTACTCCGATATTGATGAATAACAGCCTTCTTACTCTCAGACAAAGTCTAAAAGCACATGTAAATGTAAAGCGGTTGTGATGCAGTGGTAGAGCGGTCGTGTATTAAGCGAGAGGTACCGAGTTCGATCCTAACTAAGTCCCTGGTAGTACCGTGTTCAACGTATTACTCTGCGCAGCATCCTTGGTTGTCAAGGTTCGTTTTTGGGATTTATATAGTTGAGAGAGGGTTATAACTACAATTAAGTAGCCTTTTCGTCTGTAGTGGCGTTTTCAGCCTTGGGGAGGTGAAAAATAAATAAGTAAATAAATAAATTAGACCTGCTTTATCTGCCTAGCTTGACCACTCTCCCATTATTGTAAGGTTGCATTTCTTTCTTTTTTTACTTATTCGCTATTTTAAAGTAACTCATAACTTAATAGTGGTTGCATGCAATCTTGTTGGAAGTAAATTAGAGTTTGAAAATGAATGAATATATGCCAGTATTTAATAAATAGTAAATGTTAGCATAAAATTATAATATAAAATGTATTATAAACTTTTTTCTAGCCCCAGTTATCAACCCCTGCTAAATCTTATAGTTTTACCGGAGCCGGGTTTGCAAAAAGCCTCATTTTCAGCCGGGGCCGGAGCCCCGGTCATATACTAATTTATGATGCGTGGGATCTTTTGTGTAGTAGTACTCTGTATTATGTAGTCATGGTATTATTATCTGGAAAATAGTCTCTTGCATTATTTCAACATAATTAGATTCAAACAAACTTAATAAATATGTCTTCGTTACGTCCGTAACTAAATAATTTTTTAAAACCTTGTAAAACTTAGATATATATCTAAGTGGAAGAAAATTTATCAAAAAAGCAGTAAACCTTAAAAAAGTGATTAGGTCTAATCTTATTAATGAGCCTATGAAAATTGATTTTAAAGTCTTTTAAATACTAAACTTTTAAGTAAAACAAAAATCTTCGTCATTTACTTAGATTCGAGTGCATCATTTTAAAGGTTATACATACATATATATATATATATATATATATATATATATATATATATATATATATATATATATATATATATATATATATATATATATATATATATATATATATATATATATATATAATAAATATATACATATATATAATATAACGTATATATACATATATATAATATATATATATATATATATATATATATATTTATATATATATATATATATACAATTATGATAATAATAATAATAATAATAATAATAATAATAATATATATAATATAATACAATAATCTGCAATAAGAAAAAAATTAAGTTTCTCATGAAGTCTGTTTAGCAGACTTTAGCAGATGCCTGTTCGGTGACAATGAACTTGTCATATCAATTCTTAAACTCGTTGACGCTTTTTGAATCGATAACTTGATTTGGCAACTTATTCCATAACAATACAGTTCTGTTTGTGAAGAAGTAATATCTACCTTGGTTTCTTGTGAACTGCCTTGACAGTCTTAATTTAGAGCTTCTAACATTACTTGCAGGTCCTTATGCTAAAAGGGAATGTGGTTTGGCATTGGTATGAAACCAATTTATTTCATTAACTCCCTTGAATGCTTTAAAATATAGTTTCATGTCCTCTTGTTGTCTTCTTTGTTCTAAAGTTTGTATATTAAGATAAGTTAGACGAACTTTGTAATCTAAATTTCTTATTGCTGGAACAAGTTTATTTGCTCTTTTCTGGACGGCTTCTAGAGCCCTTTTGTCTTTTTTTGAAAAGGATTCCAAACAGATGTACAGTATTTTAAATGAGGTTTAACAAAGATTGTAAACAATCTTTCAAAAATAGGCCCCGTCCAAGATTTGAATGTTTGCTTAAGCATACCTAAGATTATATTTGCTTTATTAACTGCATATCTGATGTGATAACTCCATTTTAATTTCTTGTTAAAAATTACACTAAGATTTCGCTCAACTTTTGTTGTTTTAAGGTTAAAAACATCTCCAATATCGTCTTTTATAGTGAAGTAACAACAATCTAGATTTTTGCTTGGTTTTTCACTGAATTTCATAATTTTACATTTCTTAATATTGAAGGACATCTCCCATAGCTTGGACCAGTGTATGAGGGCGTCAGAATCATTTTGAACTGATTGATATTGTTTTTGATTGTAGCAACGAGCTGGCTATCATCTGCAAAAAGGTTACAAAAATTCTTGACTATTTCTGGTATGTCATTTGTATATATCAAAAACATTAGTGGACCAATAATCAATCCTTGTGGCATTCCACTCGTTACCTTTGCCCAGTCAGAATACACACCACACAAGACTACTGGCTGTCGTCTACTTTTTAAAATACCAGAAATCTAAGCAAATAATTTTACATTAAATCCATAGCCATTAAGTTTTATATTCAGTAGTTCGTGGCTTACCCAGTCAAAAGCTTTGGAAAAGTCAAGTAAGATTAGGATAGCCTTAAAATGATGGTTTAGTGCCTTTGTAATTATATCTAACACCTCTGAGAGGTTTTTGGCACAAAATTTACCACAAAAAACCCATACTGGTGAATAGATAGTAGCTTGAGTTTAGTAAGGAGTTCTGTCATGTATTTTCTTACTAATCTCTCCATGATCTTACTTGCAATTGAAGTCAACGAGATTGGACGATAATTTAATGGTTAAAGTTTACATCCTTTCTTGAAGATGGGTGAGATGTTTACATCTTTCCATAGCAAGGGAACAATACCTGTTTTAAAAGATTTTAAAAATATATAAGATAATGGAAAACTCAGGTTCTTTTAATATTTTGAAAAAACAAAAGGATGTAACTGGTCTTCTCCAGGCGGTTTCAATTTGTCTAAGCTGCACAGTAGAGTGGCTACTCGAGTATTACTAATTAAAGTTTTACTGTCAACATAGAATATAGTTTAAGTTTTTGGTTTGAAATCTGACATTAATGTTCTGTTATGTGTCTGAGTAAAGGCTTCATGGAACTGTTAGTTTAAACAATGAGAGATATCTTTTTTCTCTGTGATTTGTTTCCTGTCAGTATCAAATACTGCCTTGATATCAGTTTTTATTTATTTTTGTTTGTTGATGTAGGAGTATAAAATTTTAGGATTTTGTTTTACAAGCATTGAAATGCTTTCATCATATTGTAAAATAATTTACAAAATAAATTACAAATGTGTTAATTTCTTTGATTGTTTTGTGAACAGGATGGTCCTTAACTCAATATTCCCACAAAAAGGTCATGTGGGGCCTATTTCTACTGCATATATATGATCGGGATTATAAATTAAAATTATATCAAGAAAGTTATGTTTAAAAGTAGGTTTATAAAATGCTTGTAATAAAAAAACAGTCGTTTATAGTTTCTAAAAATTCTCGACTTGAAACCACGACACACACCTCCTATATCATCCCAAAAGATATCAGGGTACTATAGATCACCCATTATTAATAAGTTAGTTAAATTTTTCCATCGACTAATTTATGTGCTTCTCTAATTGAGTCATTATACATTTTGTTTAGGTCATATGAGGCAGTATAGAAAATTACACATCTCAGTAATGCCAAAAATGTGCGGAAAACAAAGCTGTTCAATTCTTACAATGAACTTATCCCATTTATTGCATATAGATGTTGCATTAAAATAAAAACACTTTAAAGAAGACATAAAAATTTCCTTTTCCTTAATTTTTTAAAACAATTTTTATGCTGTTCCTCAAAGTTAATGACTTTCTTTTTGTTTGAGCTCAATCCATCAAAGTGTGCCAAAGCTTATGCCCCAAAAACCTTTCTTTCCATAATTTTTTCCCCATTTAAGCCTCCCATTTGATTCTTCTAACTCATTTGGAAGGTTATTGTTTCTATTATATTTTTCAATTTTAAATTTGGTTTCAATTAATCTTTCATTTTCAGTTTTGTCTGGCATTATGTATAAATTTTGTAAATCTTCAAAACGTTTCAATTCTTTAGCGTTACGGATGGCTGTTCATTGTGTGGCATGATCCTTAAATTCTAAGAGTAGTAGTGAGGGGGGAGGGGGAAATACTTTTATCAACTTGACTTCGAGATTTATTCAATCTATTTCCTGGTGTTGTTATGTCTTTATACATTTCTGGGTTTATACCATTAGTATTCATCAAAGTCTTTCTTTTTTTTTAACTTTACTTGTTTCTTAACAACTTCTCTTCTTAACTTTAATGCATTTAGAATTCGATCAACTCTTTGGGTGTCTGAATCACTTTCCACTGCATCTTCTGGTACTCCTCTAATTAAAATATTGTTTTCAACTCTGTTTTTTCTCTTTTTTTTCTTTCTGGATAGTAGTAATTAGTGCTGCATCTTTCCCTTTTGAGGGTTTTCAAGGATTTAAGAAACATGATCAGATATCTGCAGAACTGAAAGCATTGTTTAGTTAATTACTTGGAAGGTTATTTTTTAAATCATTTATTTCATCGTCTTTCAGTCTAACTGTTTCTTCAAGTGTAGTAACTCTACTTTGTAAACTAACAAGTGATTTTGCAGTTATCAGAAGCCAATTATATAGATTTTTTGTTCCATCAGTTCCATGAATAAATAAAATATCTTTATATTATCATATATAATATTGTATACTTAAAAGAGTGCTCATAGATAAACTACAGCTATATATAAATAAATAATATATATAAATCATGGCAAAATCAAACTTTTACTACTTGCGTGATGATTGTGGAAACACATAAAACTCAGAGTTGCAATATTAAATTATGATATAAACATTAGCATTTAGCTAATTTCTGGTACTGCGGGTAACAGTAACATATATACTATATATATATATATATATATATATATATATATATATATATATATATATATATATATATATATATATATATATATATATATATATATATATATATATATATACATATATATATACATATATATATATATACATATATATATATATATACATATATATATATATATATACATATATATATATATGTATATATACGTATATATATACATATATATATATATACATATATATACATATATATATATATATATATATATATATATATATATATATATATATATATATATATGTATATATACGTATATATATATACACATATATATACATATATATATGTATATATATATATATATATATATGTATATATATATTTATATATATATATATATATATATATATATATATATACATATATATATATATATATATATATATATATATATATATATATATATATATATGTATATATATATATATATATATATATATATATATATAAATATATATATATACATATATATATATATATATATATATATATATATATATATATATATATATATGTATATATATGTATGTATATATATATATGTATATATATATATACGTATATATACATATATATATATATATATATATATATATATATATATATATATATATATATATATATATATATATATATTTATATATATATATATATATATATATAATTAATTTTATAATTATTAATATATAGAATACCATACCACATTTGCTTTAAAATAGGTTTCATCAATTATATCCTTAACCGGTTTTAATTTCTTTTCCAATTTTCTTTTTTCAATGCAAGCTTATGTTTTATTTTCAGATTCAGGGTCATCTAATGAACAGAGACAAAAGTATTTTGTTTTTTCAGACATTGAAACTTCACGAGGAACTTATCGAAAAAAAGGTCAAAAATAATATTGAGTCTATTGAAAAAAAAAGATTTTGTAAAACCGAAGCACATAAAAACGATGAGTATATTGACTTTAAAAAAAAACTTAGGGAAATAGAGGATCGGTCACGAAGAAATAACCTTAGGATTGATGGCATCAAAGAAAATGAAAATGAAAAAAAAGTCTGAAAGTGAAATAAAAGTGATTAAACTTTTTGCGAGTGGGTGTCTAAGAAAACGAAAGAAATCCCGAAACCGTGTCAGTAAGAGTTTGGTTTATTACTTTTCTTTTAACTATTCCTAACTATTTTATTAACTATTTTTGCGTTTAATTATATATGTGTTACTTTAAAATGGAGGAAAACTTTATAATTGAATTTCTAGATGAAAATGTCGCACTCAGTGACGTCGATGACTCTAATAACTTTAATCAAAAAATTGAAAGCCAATACTATACAGTTATTGAATCTTCTCAATATCTTCAAAAAAATAAAAAAAGTTTTTCAATTTTAAACATTAATATTCGAAGTTTAAATAAAAAATTTGAAAATCTAAGGTTTTTGTTGGATGAATTAAAACACGATTTTAAAATTATTTGTCTAACGGAAACTTGGTGTAAGCGTGGTGAAACAAATGTCCAATTTGAACTAATTAATTACTCATTAGTTCATCAACCACGTGGTTTTGGTGTTGGTGGGGGTATATGTATTTTTGTTCACAACTCAATTAGTTATAATTTACGTCACGATCTCTGTGTAAATGAAAAAGATTGTGAGTCATTATGCATTGAAATAATAAATAAAACCACAAAAAAAATAATTATAAATGCCACATATAGACCTCCATCTTCTAGTTTAAATAAATTTAAAACTCATCTTAAACCATTCTTAACAAATATTAATAAAACCCGAAGTCATGCCTACTTAGTTGGGGATTTCAACATAGACCTAATAAACCATGCTTCAAATAATAATGTTAACAATTTTATTAATACTCTTCTTCAATATAATTTAATTCCGTCAATAAACAAGCCAACGAGAGTGACTAACAACTCTTCTACGCTTCTTGATAATATAATAACTAATAACCATCTTAATAACAGTCTTTACACAGGCATAATCAAAACTGACTTATCAGATCATTTCCCAACATTTCTAGTTACTAACAATATATTATTTAACAGTATTCTTTCTCAATCCATTATATTTAGGCGACAGATCACTGAAAACTCGGTAAAAAAATTTCAAAATCTTTTAAAAGACAACGTTGATTGGAATTTGGTATTGCAGTCAAATGACGTTTACAACGCATATGATCTATTTTTAAATCAATTCTGCAAGCAATATGATAAAGGATTTCCCGAAAAAAAAATAACTGTAAAAACCAAAACTGTTTTAACTCCATGGATGTCTAACGGGTTACTAAAATCTTCAAAAAGAAAACAAAAGTTATATGATAAGTACTTGAAAAAAAAAACTTATAAAAACGAAATGACATATAAAAATTATAAAAATATATTTGAAAAAACAAAAAGGAACTCAAAAAAGCTTTATTATGCAAAGCTATTAAGCAAAGCCACCGGAAACACTAAAAAAACATGGAGTGTAATTAAAGAAATAATAGGAAAAAATATTTATGCGAGAAACATTCTGCCAAAAAAAATAACAATTGATAAAAACACAATTTATGATAAATCAATTATTGCTGAAAAACTAAACAGCTTCTTTACTAATACTGGTCCGAATTTGGCATTAAAAATTCCATGAATTCAACACCATTTGAATTTTATTTAAAAAGTTACGATAAAGTCATGGATGAACCTAATTTAAAACTAATTGAATTGCAAACCGCCTTTTTTTGCCTTAAAACTAACAAAAGTGCTGGATTTGATAAAATTAACGTTAATGTTGTTAAATCAGTATATAATATAATAGAACCCTCGTTATTTCACATATTTAATCTTTCACTTAAAACAGGTATCGTCACTGAAAAGCTAAAAATTGCACGAATCACGCCGATATTTAAGTCCGGAGATGACTCAAATATTTCTAATTATAGGCCAATATCTATTTTACCTTGTTTTTCAAAATTGCTTGAGAGAATAATGTACAATAGACTTTTTAATCACTTATCAGAAAACGACATGCTGTATTCAAAACAATTTGGTTTCAAAAAAAAAATTCAACGGAGCATGCAGTGATTGAACTAGTAAATCAAATATCAAGTGCATTCAGTAGTAACTACTTTACCTTAGGAGTTTTCATTGATCTGTCAAAAGCTTTCGATACCGTTAATCATAATATACTAATAAAAAAACTTGAACACTATGGTGTAAAAAACAACAATTTAGTTTGGTTCAAAAACTATTTGGCCGATAGAAAACAATTTATAGTTTATGAACAAAAACAAACATTTCCGACTGCCGTAACTTGTGGGGTTCCCCAGGGCTCTATTTTAGGACCACTGTTGTTCCTAGTGTATATTAATGATTTAAATTTAGCAACAGACCCATCAAATTGTATTCTTTTTGCAGATGACTCCAATCTTTTTTACTCACACAGTGATATTAATACACTATTTGAAACAACAAACGAACAATTATTGAAAGTTAATGAGTGGTTCAAAAGTAATAAACTTTCTCTAAATGTGGATGAAACCAAATTTATTTTGTTCCACAAAGTTAATAAATCAAAAAATATTCCCATCAAATTGCCTAATCTAATAATAAATAACACTAACATTAAAAGAGAAAACTCAGTAAACTTTCTAGGCGTAATCTTAGACGAACATTTACGTTGGAGTTTACATATAAAAAGTATTGAAAATAAAATATCAAAAAATTTAGCAATGATATATAGGGCTAAACCATTTTTAAGCAGTAGTTCTTTGAAAAGTTTATATTTCTCTTTTATTCATTGTTATTTAACTTACTGCAATATTGCATGGGCAAGTACAAACCATACAAAATTAAAAAAATTGTACTGTAAACAAAAACACGCGTGCAGAATAATTTTTGGAGCTAATAGAACACTACCTTGTGAGCCTCTTCTGCGTATACTTGGAGCATTAAATATATATAAAAACAACTTACACCAAGTTTTAATGTTCATGTATAAAACAAAGTTAGGATTATCTCCTAAAATATTTCAATCCTATTTTGATAAAATAGTTCATAAATATCCAACAAAATTTTCAAGTAACAACTTTGTTGTCCCAAAATATAATTCAAAACTAACTTCGTATTCAGTTCTTTATCGTGGACCCTACTTGTGGAAAATGTTTCCCAAAATTGTAAATACACATAAAACTAGTATAGAGCAGTTTAAAAATGAATCAAAACAAGCATTCTTACTTATGGATTTTAACATATCCGATTTTAAATGTTTTTTTTAATTAAAACTCAAATACATAAAATAATTAATACAAAATTATGTCACTGAGTGTATCAACATTTTTTATTTTTATTTTATTATTATCTTAATTATAATATTACCTCTATGACGTTTGCTAATTTATTTACGTTATTTCTATGAAGTTGACTAATTTATTTTTGTTATTTCTATGGTGTATATTAATTTATTTACTTTTTATTTTTAAATCTTACTTTAAATTTTTAATTCTTAAATAAATGATAATATCTTATTTATTTTTTCTTATTCTGAAAAAATGATCTTACTCTTTCCTTAAAGTTTTATTCTTTAAGTTTTTCTTTAAATGATAAGGAATTGTTATCTATTTTACTTTTTTACTTTTATTTTTTTTTTTTTATAAATAGTTTGTTAACTATAGATATTTAAATATTACGGTTTTTGTAAATACGTGAGAATAGGGCTCGGTGATAAGGCTAAATTAGTCTTCTTCTTGCCTGGCCAATATTTATTTTAATTTATGTGCTTCGAAACTGTATGTATTATTTAACGGCAAAAAAAAAAAAAAAAAAAAAAAACTGTTAATAAATAAATTTCAATTTATATTTTAACTGAATAATAAAAACTTTATTAATGTCTTAAGTATACTTTGCAAAAGCAACATTATTTTAAAATGATCCAAATTTAATTTAACCATTATTAATTTTTAAAGCCATAAATATGCCATGCTTATCGAAGCATGGCTATTTTAAAATATTTAACTTTATGATCGAACTAAACTACAACGTCACCTCATTATTAAAAAAATGCTAACTATTAACAAAAAAAAAATGTTTGTAATTAATCAAAAGTTTTGTTATCGAAAGCAAAATAGTTCAAGCAAATTAATACCTAATGGAATATATTATATTACAACAGGGTAATTTGCTTTGAAATTGGTTCGACAAATACACTTAGTAATGTTAGTTGACCATAAATTTACTGTGAGAAAGTTGTATTTTACATTTAAAAAGCCTATAGAACCTAATAGGAGTTATTATAGATAATTACTTTCGTTAGGAAATTAGCTTAATCTTATAGGAGTTCTATGAATCTTGTAGACACTATATTATTCATATAAAATTATACTAATAACCTTATAGCAGTTTTATTCTTCTTATTTGAATCCTATAGGACTTATAGGGTTGGAATTACATTCCTATAGGTATCATATTGGTCTTATAGGAATCCTATAGAATTTATAGGTCATTTATGGGAGTCCTATGTAACCTATAAAAGTGCAATAAGAATAAAAAAGGTATCTTATAGAATCTATAGGATAAATATATGAATCCAATAGGACTTATGGTATTGCATTAGGATTCCTATAGAACCTATAGAATATCTAAAGGAATTGGATTCCTATTGCAATTCCATAGGTTCTATAGGTTTCCTATTGAATTGATAGGATACCTATAGGAATCTTATAGATCCTACGGGAATTCTAAAGGAACTATAAGGTTGCTATAGGATCCTATAAAATTTAATCGACTAGGGTAGCGCTTATATAACTGCAACTTTAAAGGAGTCAATCGTAAAGCCTAGTTTACGTAATTCAAACTACCTGACTAATATTTTTTTGAGATCAGCTTGGTGGTTGTAAAAATAGCTGTCATAGGGTTTGTAATCCCGGAATTTCAAGATTACATTTACTTATTACCGGGATTTTTAAATACCTGTTCTTGAAAGATTTTAACATATTATTTAAGTAAAATTTTAATAAAATTTAAAACACATTCAAAATATGTTTAGAAAGAACTATTAAGTTACAAATAAATTCTTTAGTTTTTTAATACTTAATTACATACTTAATTATCACATTTTGAAGAATTCATTATTTTTATTTTTGATTATTTTTAAAATACGTTTTGAGGAAGTAGAGCACATCCAAAGTTTCATCGCCCAGACGACATCTTATTTTTGTTGCAATAAGACCGGCTGCAGAAATAGCGCGTATTAATTCTATACTAGTAGGCTTAATAGTCATTAAAAATTTTTATGCTTTAAAAATAATCACCACGTATTCCTCTATTTTCAAACTACAGCATTTCCTTTTGAACTTTCATTGACAGCGTTTCACATCGATGGACAAATTTTTTCATAGCTTTATTAAGCTTGTCCGCTGTTCTTTATTTTTTTCTCTTTTCAAGAGCAAACAAAACAGATTCAGATGGAGAGTCAAAAGAATCATAAACAATTTCGAGTAGTGCCTCATTTGAAACAGAAAGTTCGACTTCAGGTTCAAACTCACAAGCTGTTAATGATGTAACTGGTTTTGAAGCTTCTAGTCTTTCAAGTAACTTAGCTATTAACTTGCGACATTTTATTAAAGACGTAACTATTAATAGCTCTATTTCAGATTTGGACTGAACGTAGGTTCTACCATTACGCAGATACTGAAGAATCCCACTTACATTTTTTTTTGTAGTTATTTAAGGTACTCCCAGAAGTCCTTACGGTCTTATCACAGAGCACTGCGGGAGAGCATTTAACAAGAAGTTTACGCCTCCTTCCGTACCGATGTCGCTTGTTGAGCTAGAGCTGGGTTCAAACCTGGAATATTTGAATTATAAGCCAGATCTCTAACAACTGCGCCACGGCTGCTAAACGGCTACATCGGTACCCCTTTGTTGCATTTGAAGAACGAGAAATAAATATAACTTTTGGGTTATAAAGTTGTTAACATATTTACTTTTTTTTTAACATAAAAGTTATGGAACATCGGCTGTAAAAAAATTAGCATTTCGAAAACAAAGGGCCTCAACTGTTGCTTTTACTAGGACTAGCGCGGTAATGATAGCAGATACAGTTTTAATCTCCTTATTAGATAATCTCCTTATTAGATAAAGCCAAAGGTTCACCTTCCAGTAAACTTTAATGCCTTAATGTCTTTTAATGTCTTTTGTATACAATTTTTTAATAAATAGACGCGTTAAAGCATTAACAAAAGACTGTTTTATCTAGTCTTGCAGTCTTTTATTTGAGTTATTTGCTTCCCAAATTCAGCCACAATACTAATTCTGCAAGATATCGTTTGTTTTGGTGATTTTCTGAACATTACTATTAGTTTTCTTACCTTTTTGATCACTGGACCACAACTTTTTTTAGTAACATCACATTGGTTTCCTCGATGCCCATTATAACAACCATCGAGATCGACCAATTCATTGTAGTCAGAAAAATCATTATCCTCCAAGAAATACTCTCTGAAAAGTAGTCTTCTATATCTAAAAGCTTGTCTTCGTTGAATTGCTGATCTCTTTCTATTTCTATATCCTGCTTTTGATATAATACTTCAATAACGGCCAGTTGCACAAAACATTACTGTTGATTTACAGCTAATATTTTCCTAACTTTTTTCATCACACTTGCTCCGCTTGTCATAGTATCAACAATATCTTTTTGCAAATCAAGATGAAAATAAATATACGCTAGGTGTATCTATTGATCTTAGCAAAGCGTTTGACACTGTTAATCATTATATTCTATTAAACAAACTAGAAAATTACGGGATTAAGCACTCAAATTTTAAATGGTTTCAAAGCTATTTGTCTAATAGGAAAAAATACATTTCGTTTAGCTGCGGAAAAACTGATAATATGAATATAAAATGTGGTGTTCCACAAGGGTCAATTTTAGGACCACTCTTATTTTTAATTTGCATAAATGATTTAAGCAAATCTTGTAAGTTACTAGACACTATTTTGTTTTCCGATGATACAAATTTGTTTCACGCTTATCACGATATTAAAATGTTGTTTAATTCAGTTAACATGGAACTCATAAAACTCACAGAATGGCTTAGTGCAAATAAATTATCAATTAATTTAGATAAAACAAAGTATTCTTTTTTCCATCGCTTTCATGAACGCGATAAAATCCCTTTAAAATTTCCAAAACTTTATATTGGTAGTCAATTTATAAAAAGAGAACAATCATTAAAATTTTTAGGAGTACTTCTTGACGAAAACGTTACTTGGACAAATCATAGACATTATCTTGAAAGGAAAATCTCAAGAAATATTGGCCTACTTTATAAAGCAAGGCCATTTTTAAATCCAACTAGTTTAAAATTGTTATATTTCTCCTTTGTTCATAGTTATCTGAATTACGCAAACATTGCTTGGTTTAGCACAAATCAAAACAAAATTAAAAAACTTTTTAATAAACAAAAACATGCAATGAGAATAATATCTAATGTAGGCCGTTTTACCCACTCCAAAGAACTATTTTTAAAGCTGAATATACTCAATGTCTACCAAATAAATATTTTTCATCTTTTAATTTTCATGTATAAAGTTAATAAAAGAACAACACTAAACAATTTTAATTCGTTATTCAAAATAATTGAACATAGATACTTAACCAGATACTCAAACAACACCTATATTCAGCCCAAATGTTTTTATGTCGCAACTGAGTTTTTCATTATCCATTAGAGGACCAAGAGTATGGAATAAAATCCTATCTAATAAACTTAAAACTCTTGAAACTCTTGACGAATTTAAAGTAAAATTAAAGCAAATGCTCCTAGTTAGTGATGGAGTGCTTGACTTTTACGGGTGACGCAGATAAGTTTTTTCGATTTAGTTTAAAGTTTATCTTTGTCAACCCTTTTAAGGATTTGGTTGAAGCATGCTTAAATACATATAAATATATATATATATATTTTTTAATTGGAAAGGTTCAATTTCTTCTCAATTCTGTGTTTTATTAATAATTTTAATATTTATTCTTAATTAATTAAAAAAAAAAAAAAATTGAAAAAAAAAGTAAAAAAAAATTCTTTATGAACCTGTAACTTTTTGTTTTTGTTTTATCTTTTTAAAAATACAGTCTTATTTTATATATATTGGTAACATTTATATACTCTATAAGAAATTATTTATTTTTTACGGAATCAATCTCGGGGCTTGGCGATAAGAAAAATTGTCTTCTTCTTGCCCCGGCCATCTGTATATTGGAAATATTGGTTGTATTTATATTTTTTATACGGCAAAAATAAAGACAAAAAAAAAAACTATTTGTTCTAATAGCTCAATACGCTTTTCGGCAGTCTTGATCTTATTTATATCTCATCTATATCTTATATATCTATAGATATAAGATATCTATATCTTATAGATATCTTATATCTTGATCCTGTAATAAGAAATAAGCCTAAGCTCCAGAACTAACAATTTCGTGTATGTAAATTAATATTAATGTAGCAACGGCTACCTAGTGATGTCCTTTCATCAAAAGATAAAGAAAATCTTTCTCATACACCAAACTCAGGTTTTTTTGTCGGCTATTTGAGTAATTAAAAAATCCCTCATTTTTTACTGCAATCTAAAACCATTTTGCGCAGAGTGTTGACTGTTGTGGGTAAACATGTGAATCCTGTAGCTATATGACCTGCGCGTATATCACTAGAACGGCATTTAACGTTAAACGAAATTCCATCAAGGGCTGTTAATCGTGCAAGTGTTACAGGAAGTAATTTTTCTTCTTGCTTTAATATCGGAAAAGAATTGGTTAACGTTTTGGTTTTTTTTGTTGGTGGTTCGTCTGGTTTGTTTGCTGAAATAGTAGCTGGTGTGAGGTTAATTTTATGGACGAAAAGAAAGTGAGACAGAAAGTATGAACATATTTCGTTGAGCTACCTGCAACTTTTAAAATCTTTCTGCAACCAGTATACTTACGCATCGCTGTCTGCCCTTTTCCTTCTCGTAAGAAATGTTTCCAAACCGTAAAATTACTTTTTTTTGTCATACTCCATGTAAGAAACCATTATAACTTAAGAAATTATATTATTAAAAAATTAAATTGTTAAAAACCGCGGAATCCCAAGGTTTTGGGATCCCGGGCTTTATGAAGGTCATTTATGCAAATACATTAATGACCTTTTTAAAACTTAATGATACCTAAATTTTCCATCACCAAGTTACGCTTAAAATTTTAAATTGTGTAAAAATTGCTTAAAAAAAAAACATTAAAACATCGATTTGTTTTCATAATCAAATTAAATTTTTTTTTTATATATTAAATAGATTAATGAAAAGTCCCAATCTATATAAACCAAGAGACTCAACATTTTTTTGAGTCCGTAGTGATTTTTGTATATTACATGAAATAAGGTAATAGTAAATTCCTTCATAAAAACTTAATAAAAATAGACAAAACAGAGATTAGGGTATAATTTGTAACAATAGTTGCATTACCTTTCTGAAAATAAGCAAAAATTTGGCTGTTTTTAATGATCTATAAAATTCCTGTTTAATTAATTTAAAACTTTGAAAAGTATATCTTTTAATACTTTGTAAACGTCAATGATAACGTTGCCATTAATATAGTTGTGACCTAGTATTTTATTAAATGTAGGCATTTTTATAGAACCTTCAAAGTCGTTTCTTTTTATGTTATTCTTAAGTGAAAATTTCATCAATTTAAATGGTGTAACTTTTTTGAATCAATTTGAAGGGGCAAATTTTATTTTCTGTATGCCAGTGAGTTTCTTTAGTATTACTTGTGTGCGTTTTGATTTAAGCTTGTTTTTGTAAAGGATATAGTTTTTTGAAAGATTTTTATGTACGTTTCAATTAAATTTTTTTAAAGAATTTTTTTTGTGTTTAAACACAATATGAATAGAGTTTATAATTAAAAAACAACTGTTTTTTAATTATAAACTCTATTCATATTGGGTTGCAAACAACAATTTTATACTGGATTGCGCTCTCGTAACGCGAAACTTAAATCTTTTAAACAAAAAACCGATTGAACCTGAAATATTGCATACTTTTGAAACAATCTAAAAAAAAAGAATTTTAAGATATAATTGTTAACATTAAAAAAATTTTCACGACTATATAGTCATATACAAAACACCGCAATATTAATGTAAAAATTTTGCCAACTCTTAAAGCCACTCAAATAAAATCATTCAGGTCTATAATTCTCATCTATAAAATTTTTTTTTTATAATTTTTTAAATTTAATTTCGACAAAAAATTTTTTGGGGCAAACTTCACCAAACGTTTTAGATTTCTAAATTAGATTCTAAGCCCATCGTTCACCAATTATTTACTTAGTAAATAGCGCATATCCTTCTTCTTCTTAAAAATATTAAAAACATAAATGAAGAGTGCATTACCAAAAGGGCGTAAATGTGAAAGTTCCTCATTTTTAGTTTACTGGTTAGATAGGTTGTAACTGTCACTGATTCTCATTTTATAAACAATGGGAGCGATACTACTGATCATAATGTCTTAAATGCGCTTTATAACTTGTTGTGCACATCATAACGGTGTAAAAAAATAACAGTTTTTATTACCTTCTGAAAAATTTTATTTTTGGCACTTACATTCTTTTGGAAATACACTCTTCAAATATTGATTTTTCTCAAGAACGGAATTATAACACATTCATAATATGAGTAATTTTATCATTATTTACTTATATACAATAGCTTATTATTATTATCTGAGATGGAAATAAGTTATCAAAATGTTGTGCTTGCAAGCATTTTACAATCTCCGATAGTACGTTAATACAAGTTTTTTACTTTATAAAAGTTAACTGAAACATCGTCGGTGCAAAGCAAAACTATCTCAAGTCCATTTTTGGCAAATTTAACTTTTTTAGTTTTAGTGCACAAAAGTCACATCACAAGGTACGCAACCAAAATTCAACTTTTGCAACTATGTGTAAAATTCAAATATCTTATGTATATCCTATAAATATCCTAACAAAAATATTTAAGAGACATTGTCGCTGCAAAACAAAACTATTATTAGTCTATTTTTTGGCAAAAAAAAAAGCATTTTTGGTTTAAAATACATATAATACATATATAATACATATAATACATATATAAATACATATAATAAATAACTGAAAACAAGTAGATTTAATCAAAAAAATCAAATGGATTGATTAAATTTTAAACTTTAATTGTCTTTTTCTTAGAACAGCCAAAACGGACTTAAGATGCTTTGTTTTGCAGCAACAATTTAATTTTTAGAATTTTGTCATATTTTATATAGTTTTAAGAATATCCTAAGTGCATTTGCGTCATAAACTTAAATTTATCCTTGCTTCTCATAAACTTAAATTTTTAATATTTTATTTGTTATGTTATGAAAATTAATAACATTTTCTATAAGTATTATAAAAACAATTTGGTTTAATTAAGAAGATCAAATGCAGTGATGAATTAAAAACTTTAAATGCCTTTTTCTCAGAACAGCAAAAATGGACTTAAGATCTTAAAATGGACTTAAGAACTTAAGTCTTGTTTTGCACCGACAATGTTTGCAACGCAAAAGTATCTCGTACAATTGTTCTAGAAGAATTATTGTCAAGATATTCATACGTTGAGAATATCAGCTATTGCTTCTGCGAAGATACACCTTCACCTTTACATTTTAGTCTATGTTTAAATTGATATTGTAACTATTTCATTATTTCTGCTAAGAGTTATGATAAAATGTTATAATGAATATACAAATACATTAAAAATACAATAAAATGATTGTTAATTTGGCTATATGAAATTATCGAGCTGCAGAATGGAGTCTGCCGAAAAAGTCAAGTTTAAGGTTGTCATCGACAAGACCACGGTAAAATCCTTTCAGTCTTGCCCTAATGTTGGAAATGGTCTGGTGTAGTATAAAATGAAAAGTCAAAACGTTTTAAAGAAATTTGAGAAAGCCCGAGAGCAGTTTAAAGAATCTTTTAAAAAAATGTATGACGAACACGGCAAATAAGTTAATAATTCTTTAAAAAAAAAGCAGAAGTAATTGTTTATTAAATGATTTTAAAATCAATCTTTCAACAATTTTTATTGTTTTTATGATTTTAACTGGCATTTCCATTTTATAATCAGACCATTTCATTAATTGCCTGTTTTCAAATTAAGTTTAAAAAAAGTTTTTAAACTTTTATAATGTTTTATTTGAAAAAAGTTAGAAATACATTTAACTCTAACCGAAAAGTGGTTGCGATAGCTATAGTTTAATAGTAATTTTTTTCTTTTTTTAGTAGGTATTTTAACAATTAAACCCTTTTTATTGCAAGCAAAAATAATCGTGTCATGTTTTTTAGATCGTCATCCAAAAAAACGATTATAAATCAAAATCATAATCATAGTAAATGTAGATTAATGCCAACTCAATAAGTTGTTTCGCCCTTCGTTTTGCTCTTATGTATAAACAAAAAGCAAAGTTACACTGCCCGGTCTTTTGTAGTACTAACTAAAAGAACACAATTAAGAGAAGGAGCAATGTAAATATCAAAAAAATTCTCTAGCATACAATCTTCAAACGCAATAACCGGGAAAATCACACACTTTTGGTCTTACAAATGTCGCTACAAAATCTGGCCAGAACCGGCATCAAACCTAATGGTTATGAAAACATTAGACCTCTTGGTTTTATATAACTTGCAAAAGGCCATATAGACTTGTTATGAAGACCACTTTATTTTAGTGATATTTTTGTATAGAGAAGAGTGTCCATGAAAGAGTCCGACTTTGAAAGAGACTATGGAATTATTTCTAACTTTCTAACATTTGAGCATAATTGCATTTTACTTTTTGTATGACAACACCGGTACCTGTTACCGACAAAAAAGTTTACAGTTCTACTAAAATAAAAGTTACATTTGTATGAACCCTCTCCTTACTTAAAAAACAAAAAATGTTAGTTTTACAAAATCTCATGACTGCATTGCCTTTAGCGACACACATAATAAACTATTAAAGAATGAAAAGCAGATAAAATACTTGCTCCACGTAAATATACTTTTATGTACCAAGTACTCTATCTGTTTAAATAAACTATTGTACAAATAAATATAATATTGTATATTGTTTAGTACATACAAACCATGAAGAGATTGTTATATTTAAGATATTGACAGTCATCTACAAAGTATTAAAGAAACCTATCATTTATTTTGGTACAAAGAAACTTTTAAGGTTTAATATATGATCTGACACTTGTGTTCAAATACTATGATGAACTCTATAATAATATTGAGGATAACCAAGTTTATTACAGGGTTGCAGAAATTGAAGAAAAATTATTAAAGAAATGAGTTTTATCAACGGACAACCAATTAGCTTGCAAAGCAACTGGTCGAGTATTATATTCATCAACGCGACGTTTGTGACAAACTCTGTTTTTGTATTTAAGTATGACAAATATATTTTGTGAAGGAAATCTGTGTTGCTTGATCTTGATTGAGCAATCAAAGCCAACAGAGAAATATTAAATACTAAAGAAAAAATATTTGAAGGATAAGTAATACAGATGTTTAAAAAAAATCAAAGCTAAGAAGAAAAACTTCAAGATTGTAGTTGAAAATAATTTCATTCTTAAAAAATTTCATTCTTAAAGAATAGTCGAAAATAAGTAGCAAACTAAAGTCGAAAAAACTTTGAAAAAAAAAAATATAACAAGGATAACAACCGATAGTCTTATCAATAACCGATAGTCTTATCAATAACCGATAGTCTTATCAATAACCGATAGTCTTTTTAATAACCGATAGTCTTGTCAATAAAAATAAATGTAACATAACAATAAGAATAAACTTTGGTAAGTGTAAAGGTCCTGAAATCAAATATTCTATCGTAGTGGGAAAGGTGATGTTCTCCTTAAAGGTATGGTTGCGGTACTGCGGTGTTTCAAAGAGGTTTACACTAGTTTCTTTTTTTTTTCTTGTCGAAGCCATAATAATAATGCTATGTTTCAGACATTAGCATCTACTTCATAGCCTACACCGCATTTTATAGCTATGTAAGGATTAAGCTACAAAAAAATCGAATTGTATTTGTAAAAATACCCATGTACAAAAACATATTTATGATGCAAAAATGGACCAGAAAATTCAATGTATGGTGTAACAAAATTAGTCACGAACTAAATTAGTCAAACGAAAAAGAAATCAGCAGTAAAAAACCTACAGAAAGAAAAATCGAGTCTGTTTTTACACCTACTGACAGTAAACCTGCATAGACAGCACTTGAAAATGCATAAAAATGTAGAGAACGTGTTCAGGCAAAAAAAATCGAAAATTTTAATAACAAATGATGTTGAAAAAAACACAAAAAAACAGTTTCTGTTAAAAAAAAGAAATTGCTAGATATAAGCAATACAGCTATTGCATTTTAGGACATTTTACACAAATGAGATATATAATTGAGATAAATTTAAGAGATACATAAATGAGATAAAAAAAGATAAATGAACATTTTAAAAAGATAAATAGGATACATTCACCATATATGAAATGTGTATCCATATTACCTCACCAGTGGGGTAATATGGATATATAAGTGTTGTTTTAAAAGAAGAACTAAGTTAGTTATCGAAAATAAATGCTTTTCTTTGTAGTGTAAAGATATAGTATAAATCTTGAATGCAAAGAAAAATAACAATTTATTGTTGCTACTTAATATTCTTTTAAATGTAAAATTATTACATATAAAAAATAATCATATGTAAGTTTCTATCCATATTACCCCTAACTTTACCCTATTTGTGCAAAACTTATTACTTATAAGTTAGTAATCTTAATACTAAAAAGCCACACTAACATACCTTAAGAGTTTATAATTGTATAAAATAACTTTATTTATAAAACTTATGTGTGTATGTTTATATATATTACAAGTTAAATTTTATTCATGTATGTTTATCGATATCATTTGTTTAAATTTGTTAAACTTATTACAATTGTTATGAAACATAGTCGCTAACCTTAGTTACAATTATTAACTACAAAAATGTTTCACCTTAGTTCTATTATTTGTTTTATTAAACTTCAAAAAATTGTTACATTTTATTTTAATAAGCTTAAAGTTCAATCAAAATATTTAACATATACCTGTGAAAAGTACATAAAAAAAAGCATAGTCTGTATATATAATATCATTAGTTTATAAAGATCAGTTTATAAAAATCAATTCGAAAATGGAAAGAATGAAAAATGTTTTTAGTAAAACTGTTAAAGGTGACCAAGACTTTATTGTACACACAATGGCACTTCCGAAATCACCAGGCTTTAGTAATAATACTAAAGATAAACATGAAACATTTTTATACAGCCCAAATATTTCTGGCGAAGTCTTAAAAGTAGACCATACTAAAAGAAATCCATTATTCGAAGACGACGCATACACAACTAATGAACCACATTCAGAAAGCAGTGAAAGTAGTATTGAAAGTACAAAAGTACCTAAGTTTATTGTTAAAGATATAATTCCTTCAAATTTTAAACCAAGTTTAAAAAACAAAAAAGGCTTTGACTCCTACAACGTTGATGATAAATCTAACCACTATGCTCCAAATCTTCAGCTTCATGATGTCGATTTTAACAATCAGTTTCGTTTTAAGCTCGTTTTTCAAAGTAAAGGAGACGTAGAGAAAGAGGAAGACCAAAAGATTCTTAAAAAGTATACAAAACAAGAAGGACTTAACAAAATACTTACACTTTGGATGATAATGCTTGATTTAGAACTTCCTAATGAGTTTTACCTGAGTCTTCAAAAATCAGAAACATTTACGAAACTTACGTCTGAATTTATTTCACAACAAGAAATTGCAATGCTTAGGAAACTTGTTTAAGATATTTAAAAAGTGTATTTTTTTTATTATAATAATATTGTTACTTCCCACTATTATGTATATCTTTGTATGTGGACGTAAATAAAACATCGGAGAGGAAACGACAATTATTAATTTAAAATACACTGTGCGCAATAATTGTTGCAAACTACATTTAACTTGACATTTAACCTCATACAAGTCAGTAATTTTGCTCTTCCACATTTTTTTGTGAGCTTGAATGATGTTTTAAAAAAACCCCGACCGCTTTGCATGAATAACTTTTACAATCAACTGTTATGTATAATAGTAATATAGCATCATTTTAGAATAAGCTTTAAAGAAAAAAAGAAGTTTGGTACCTAAGTATGTATCAATTTCTATACATTGCAATGTATAGAAATTGATACATACTTAGGTACCAAACTTCTTTTTTTCTTTTTTTCTCAATGCATTGAGAACTATAAAGTATAGTCCTTTTACAGCTAATTTTATTAAACAGGAGCAACTCAAAAAAAAGCTAAAAGTCGCGTGACTAGTTAAAATTTAGCAGCACTTATAAATGTTCCAGAGAGAATGCTGCTAAAACGTCACGCCAGAATAATAAATTCCGTTCCACGCGCAAAAAGTCGCGTGAGAAATAAAATTTATGAATGTGCAGAGTAGGGTTGAAAATTTCTCGGAAATTTTCAACTCGGGATATATTCCGGAAATTTTCAAAAAAAAAAAAGATGTTTTAAAATTAATGGGTAAAATTTTATGTCTTATTTAGGCAGATGTTAAGGACAACTTCATGGTAAAATATTGAAGCAGATTATAAAAATTTTAGAAAGCTCCCTTTAAAAAATACTTTTTTTGTTATTTTGTTGAGTTTTTTATATATATATATTTTAACTATAAATAGTAACTATGAAAATTTGTTTTCAAAGTTTTCTAAAAATTATTTTATCCTGTTATTTGCTAAACATATTGATGTTCATTGCCGTAGCAAGCTTTATTTAAGGCTAAACATAATTTACACCTCCATATTTAAAGAGGATGGTACATTTTTCAATTTCTATTAAATTATAAGTTTACTTAGTAACAACATCAAATGTGTTTTCTAATGTCATTTTTAGATATATTATTACAATTTGAAATGAGCTGTTTTAAATGCAATCTTTATACATAAAAATCTTCCTGTATTTTATTCTTTATATTTTGTGAATATTTTACATCTTAGTTGAGAAAAGTAAAAGCTAGAAATATGTTACACACAAACGCAAAAGACAAACTCGGAAAACATCTACTTTGCTTCTCAAAAATGATATATAGAAAGAAAATATATAACAATTTTAGCGTTTTATTGCTTTTTTTTAAAAAAACGGGGAATTCTTTATCAATAAATTTAATTAGAAAAATTTGATTAAAAGATGTGTATTTTTCGCTTCTCTTTCTGCTCAACAGCGTTAACGTAATTTTAATAAAATTTTTTGCAAAAAGTGCCTTAACCTATTATAGATCCGAGTTCTAAGTTGTTATAGTACATATTAATTGAATGTAATTGTCAAATCACAACTTTTCTATCAATTTTCTCATAAAATATTAGAATTCCTAATAATTTAGAAAAATTGCCAATTAACAATAAGAACAGATTATATTATTAAATTATGATATTCCTTTCACCTAAAAAACGTATTTATTTATAATCGTATTCAAATTTGGACAAGCAATCATAATTTTAAGAAGATTTGCTTTTAAAAAAAAGAATCCTCAGTGTGTTTTTTTTTTGCTCCAAACATTTTTATTTTATGTTACGGCAAAGTTTATCATTTTCAACTTTTTTTGTCATCTCATAATTCACAGACCTGATCATTTAACGGAAATAGGTCGTAGTCAGAAAAATGTTATACAGACGCTATAATATTTTAAAATCGCCTTAACTTCACCAAGTACACTTTCGTTCACGTTTTCTTATATCAAAAAGTGCTGAGGCTCTTTCTCGCCATTACATCGGTTGCAACTACTACTACTACTACTACTACTACTACTACTACTACTACTACTACTACTACTACTACTACTACTACTACTACTACTACTACTACTACTACTACTACTACTACTACTACTACTACTACTACTACTACTACTACTACTACTACTACTTCTTATAAGCCAGTGCTTCCTTACCATAAGAAGCCAGTGCTTCCTAACCAGAGAAGCTCAGAAATATTTAATGGGGTTGGAAATTTTATTATTTAAAATATTATTTCTTTGTAAACATTATAATTCAGTTTTTTTTATTTATAAAAAATACATAGCGAAATACAATTCGTGAGGTTAGAATTATTTTGTTCTTCACTTTTAAAAAAAATTAGTTAATGATTGTGTAATAATTTTTTAGCAGTGTCATTTTTATTTTACCTAGATTGCATTATTTTTAATTTACACTTTTAAGATCAGATTGACAGATATGCCATTATACTGAAATATAAGCCTGCCCTAGATGTGGCATTAAAATCATGATAAAATCATAAAGGGTGTTTTGAAATTTAAAAGTAAATTGCTAGGAGTAAATATGTTTCTTGAAACAAGAAGTACATTTTTTTGTTTTTATAAATAAAAAAAGCCATTTAAAATGAAAACGAGTGGTTACAAGGAGCTAGCTACGGCGACTGTTCCGTCACTATAGGCTATGAGTAAATATTTAAAAAAACTGTAATCGTTCTAATGATTTGAATTTAAATCCGATACCTAATTACCTAACTGTAAACCCTAAACCTTAAAAATAAGTATATATATATAGCGGAGACCGGGGCTAGTTGGCCGCAGGGGTAAGTTGACGAACTGCGTTTATCTTCAGAGCCTTTCATCAGAAAATGACAAAAATTACACAGAAGCTTCCTTATTGACCATTTCATCATTCACTGTAGTATTGTCAGAATTTGCGCATGCGCATGGGAGATATTGAGATTTATGCGTTTTTTGGACAAAAACGTAACTTTTAGAACATCGCTTCCTTTTTACTTTACAAAGAAAATAGTTAGTCGTATGAAAAAAAAAATTATTGTAAAAGTTCCAATCACAATTGGCTTACTATATCCAGTCAGACTTTTTTTTCAAAGTTGCCGTTTTTCAGGATCTATAGACTGTTTATTAAAAAAAAAGCTTTCGGGGTAAGTTGACAAATTTTTCACGGTGTAAGTTGGCTCATAGCATTTACTATGGAAAAAAAAAAATATATTTTTATAAATTTATTATTATTTTTTTTTTAATTTTTAACAATATTGAAAAAATTTGTTCTTACAAAAAAATTAAAAAAAAATTTTTTTTAGTTTTTTTTTTCACAGATAAAAAGTGGGCTACTGTTTGGCTTTTATACGGACTAATATTTGGTACCAGCTAAAAGTAATAATAAATTTTGGGATAAAATTGCTGCAAAAATTATTAGTAAAAAAATTTCTATTAATTTTGCACTTAATAGTGCATTAATAATCATTTTTAAAGTTTGCGCCAACTTACCCCGTGGTGGGGTGAGTTGGCGCAAATTTTTTATTTTTTTTGAGGGTCCGAAAAGGCCCCAAGAATTTTTTTTTTAAATAAATGCAAATTTTATAAGTTACCCTTATCCAAACTCTTTAAGACTACACTTTAATATTTTTAAAAAAATGTACCGTTAGGGCTACAGAGCTCATAGAGTAAAAACCGAGCCAACTAGGCACGGTCTCCCCTATATTATGTAGTATATATATATATATATATATATATATATATATATATATATATATATATATATATATATATATATATATATATATATATATATATATATATATATATATATATATATATATAGGGTAGGTTAGCGTAATATGAGCACCTTAGGCTAAAATTGGAAAATTTTCAAAAATAGTTATGGTGGATCCAAAATTTTTACGAATAAACAATTATTAGGAATTACTACTCATGATCCACTTTAATATTAGGGCACCCAAAGTTATTTCTTAAAAACACAGAGGTTTTAAAAAAGTAGCAAAAGTACTCATATTACCCAGACCACTTGGTAATATGAGCACTTTAAATTAGCTCAAAAAAATAATATTAGTTAAGTAAAAAAATACCAAACTGACAATTAGAACTAAATTTTGAAATATAAAGATTCGTTATTATTAAAACGTATCATTAAAAGATCAAATTCCGGGGCACTTTTTTTGAAACAATACCACTTTGTTTTCCGGAAGAAAAAAAAAATTAAAAATTAATTCGTTTCAATTTTATCAACTCTGAATGATAGTACCTTCGAACCTAAATCTTTGAACAATAAAAATTCAAATATTTTGAATTTAAATTACAGAAAAACATTAAATATTGTTAAAATATTAAAATTTTTTACTATGCAATGTTTTTATTCAAAAATCAATTAAAACCACTGCGAATTTACGACTTTAAACTTTAAATAAAAACTAAATGTTTCTATGCATCGTTTTTCAAACAAATATAGAACAAAGTGTATATATATATATATATATATATATATATATATATATATATATATATATATATATATATATATATATATATATATATATATATATATAAATATATATATATATATATATATATATATATATATATATATATATATATACACATATACACTTTGTTCTATATTTGTTATATATTTTCAAACAAATATATAACAAAGTGTATATGTATATATATATATATATATATATGTATATATATATATATATATATATATATATATATATATATATATATATATATACACATACATATACACTTTGTTTTACGACCATTTTGTTCTCTCTCTCTCTCTCTCTCTCTCTCTCTCTCTCTCTCTCTCTCTATATATATATATATATATATATATATATATATATATATATATATATATATAAACACACATATATTTCGTTTTGCGATCATTTTGTTTTCTCGGAGCACCTAAAATAACCACACAAGAAGTGTGTATATATATATATATTTTGAAATACATTAATACATTTTGATCTAGTTTAATTTACAACAAAAATCGAAAGTCCTTTACCCACACTTTTAAGGTAACTATTTTGGATTTGGATTTGTTTAATCCATTTTTTATCCAATTATAGTAACTTTTAAAAAAAATAAACATTTGATACGAAAATGAGGTGAAAATAATAAAGCTTGTTGCATGACTGGAAATGTCATGCGACAAATGAGGTGAAAAGAATAAAGTTTGTCGCGTGACTGGAAACCTCATAGATCAACAATAAATCACTTTGCAATAACCTAAGTGTTTATTTATCTATTTTAATCAGTAAAAGATAGGTACCTTATATTTCTTAAATTGTAAAGCACAGTTTTTTTTGGTACAGGAACATATAGTTAAAATATCGTTGATTAAATTTTTAGTCGAAAATCGCAAAAAATGTAGCTTAGAATAATTGACGCAAATACTTCAAACAAAAAAAAGTTAAAAATAAATTCTTTTTATATACATATAAGCTCTAGGCCACCCATTAGCTAGTCAGCGTAAAAATTGGTTGTCAAAAAAAAAATTACGGGATTGGCTATTCAATAACTAATAGGCTTTGCGCAGACAAACGATTGTGCGTCATTGATGTGCTTTTAAAACTAACACGAATGAAATACGCCTAAAAACACGTTTAAAAACGTGTTTCAATTATATTTAGTATGCTGAAAAATCTTTTTGCAGCCAATTTATGTCAAGTAAAGTGTAAGTGCTGTAATTATTTAAGTAATCAAAAGATATACGTACCAAAGTTTAAGGATTCTACCCACTTTTGCGTTTATAAATACAGTCGTCCCCCGGTAAACGAACCCCCCTGTTAGCGAACTTTCGGTTAACGAACCGAAAGTTTGCCCAAAATCCTCCCATGGTTAACGAACCGGAACTCGGTTAACGAACCAACGCGCCATGCTCAAAGCCAGGGAAAAACAAACGACCATTGACAAGTTTTTCACTGCTGGGCCATCTGCAGCTGCTGGGCCATCTGGAACTGCTCAGAAGAGGGCTGCTGCAATTGACTTGGCGGATGACTCCGACTGAGTTTTCATTTTTTTTTTGTAAAAATTTGACAAGAAATTTTCTTGTTGATTTTTCTTTCAAGTTCAATTTTCAATTTTTTGGTAAAAAATTTGACAAGGATTTTTCATGTTCAATTTTTAATTTTTTCGTAAAATTTTGACAAGCATTTTTCAAGTTCAATTCTCAATTTTTTGGTAAAAATTTGACAAGCAATTTTCTTGTTGAATTTTCATTTTTTGATAAGCAATGTTCATGTTCAATTTTTAGTTTTTTCTAAAACTTTGACAAGCAATTTTCATGCACAATTTCAATTTGTTTCAATTTTTAAAAGTGCATAAATCTCAGGTTTCAATCATTTCACCTTTGCCTATTTTATTTATCAAGTTGGACAATTTTTTGAATTTTTTCCCCTATTATTTCGGCAAAATCCACCAATTAAAAATTTTTTAATGGCGGCCTATGGGAAAACGCGTTTCGGTTAACGAACTTTTCGGATAACGAACTAGTTCGTACTCCGAATTAAGTTCGTTAACCGGGGGACGACTGTAGACGCTTACAAATTGCTAAATTGTTGCATTTTTTTTTAAGGCGACCATTATGTTATTGTTTTACAAAAACAGTTTGATTATTAGAATAGCTTAGTTGCGTTAAAATCTTGCGACATCATATTTGCGACTTAATAATCTTTGGGACATCATATTTGCGACTTAATAATCTTTGGGACATCATATTTGCGACTTAATAATCTTTGCGACATCATATTTGCGACTTAATAATCTTTGGGACATCATATTTGCAACTTAATAATCTTTGCAACATCATATTTGCGACTTAATAATCTTTGCGACATCATATTTGCGACTTAATAAACATATTTTGTCTTATTATGAATTTATAAACTTTATTTAATCTTTTTAGACACATATTAACAAAAATATTATTTGAAGTATTAGTTAAGAATAATACTAAAGCTAAATAAATAATCTGAAAATTTATTTGCATTTATTGAGATTTATATTAGAAATATTAGAATAATATTTCTAATATAAATCTCAATAAAAGTAACATATATAAGAAAAAATCTGCGCGGTTATTTTAAAGAATATTTATTAAACTATTTTATAAACTAATTCGATATATTAAGATATTTACATTGTATAACTATACTAAGTATATAACTGTATATAACTATTGTAATTCGAATTTTTGCATTCCAATCCATTTATATTTGGAATTCAGTTTTTTGCAATCAATTGCTGAATAATATTGGTGTCCTGAAATAAATCAGAAATATGCAGCACAATAAATTATACATAATTTTTTATAGAGCAGCTTTGAACGACCAATTGCTACATTTTCTTTCTTTTCTTTAAGGCGAGGAACTTTTTGTTTTTTATAACATTTATAGCCACATTTTCTCTTTACTCCGTGAATAGAGGAAGTACTTGTCTTTAATTTACTTGCTAAAGCTCGAACAGAAATCTCCGGATTTCTTGTTTAACAAATTTTTTCTTTCATTTCTGATTTCTTTTTGGTTGTACAAGTGCCCTTAAATCGTTTTACGACGCTCTGAACTCAAAGGAATCTATAAATCTTTTGAAATTTTTTCGTTTGATATCTGGATTTTTGCTCGCTTCTTTCTTTAATTTGATGACATTTCACTAAAAACTTATTGTTTTAATAACAAAGTTGTTTAAATTTTGAATAACGCTAATACAATGAACAATTAGCTCATTAAAGTAATACGAAGTTTCCGTAAACACCACTTCAGAACACGCGCAGATTTATTCTGGTACATGCCTTTTTAGTACTAATTGTTAAATGTTGATATGCACGTTATGTTTTTGAGAACTTTTAAAAGTTTTTCTTGTTCGGTTTGGGGAGCTAATAACTCTGCCATGGGCCATCCTGAAATGGTCTCTTATAGAAAGAGAAAGGAGAAAGAGAGGGGGGGGGGGATGTTGTATTTATTTTTTGCTAACTAAAGACATCAACAAAAAAAAAAAAGAGAAAAAGAAGGTTCTCGATTTTTGAAATTCGCCAACTATAGTTCAAAACTTGCTAACTCAAATGCTAAATGTACAAATGTGCCAACTTAAATGCATATATGACAGCTTATAGAAAGGGGAGGGGAGGGGAAGGGAAAAGATAGAACACCCCCTACACCCCCCGTTCGAGACGGCTCTGGCTCTGCCCCCCGGCTTTTCTCTACTCTAGTGTCGATAACCCTAACCCTTCTTTAGTAAATCATGGTGGTATCTTTTTTTTAATTTCTTTATTCAACTTTCAAACGCTTTATCGTAATTTAAATAAATATTTTATGTTCGGCTTGTTGTTTTTTAAAATATTTATATACAGTTTTTGTTTATTTTAAAATTACTTTTTTGAGATCTTTATTTGAAAAAATGTGCTGCAAAATTAAATTTAAAAAGCTAAATTAAAAGTTAAAATCTTTATTTGAAAAAATATGCTGTAAAATTAAATTTAAAAAGCTCAATTAAAAGTTAAATTTAAAGTTAAATGAAATATTTATATGATTTTAATTTATTAGTGATAATTGATCCTTAACAATGCCACATTTTTATCAGTGAAAAAGCATTTGCAAAAGACTTTTTTGTTTTGTTATACCAATTTGTTATGATAAATTATGGAGAAAAACATAGGGAAACGATTACAAATTTCACTTTGTGTAATAACGTTTTTATGAGTTTCATTAAAAATATTGCTTGTTATAATGTTGTCGATTAAAGTAGCCGACGTGAGGTTATTCTAATTGATTTGTTATTTAACGGAAGTGCTCCATTTTTGAATGAGCCATCCTAAAACTTTTCAACGTCTCTTTTTACGTAGTCCTTTAAACAATTCATGAATTAAATTCCTTTTTGTTTAAATTTGTTATTAGAATACCTTTACGTAAAAATGCATTAAAGCTTCAGATATAGCGTGATGGTGGGCAATAACAGCAGCTTAAAAGCATATTTTTATCCCAAACTTTAAACTAAGCTTTTAAGCTGCTGTTATTGCTGCCCACAATATATTAAAATATTTGAGGTTTCGCCTAATAAACTACACAAATTTTCATTGTTTTTATTTAAACTTGCGTTAAAATGATTAATACTTAAATGATCACGCGTTACAAATTCTTTTACTTCTTTGTCAGAGTAAAAGGAACAATTTTTTGCAAAGCTCCTAAACCACTTAAATAATTTAGATTTCGAATTTGAATTAGTATCAATAAATTGTTCGATTGAAGAAAGTTCTATGATAGTGACTTTAGATTTGATCAATAGGATCCATTTTAATATTTGAAATAATTAGAACTATAATAATCATTTGTTTATTTTAAACAACTTTAGCAAACTTATCTTTCGATTCTTTTTTTCAATTTTTCTAGTCTTTCAAGTTTTCATTAACAAAACGTTATTCATTTGAAAGTTTTAGTTTGACAAACTTTTTTTCTACTTTATAAATCTAGTTCTCTGTTGTGTTATATCAAACCTGAATGCATGATTATAAATATAAACAAAAATAAAAAATTTCTGTAAATGACTGTTAGGCAATAATAATAAGTATATATATATATATATATATATATATATATATATATATATATATATATATATATATATATATAGATCTTTTAACTATTATAATAATATAACTTATTATATTATATAATAAAGATATATATCTAGATGTTTTTATAGTAATAATATATGCAATATTTAAATCACTATATTGCATTCATGTAAACTATTGTTTTGAATTCGATGCATAGGACATAGGAGTGGGCAATGAAAAAAAAAGACAGAAGTTTATCACCGATACCTAATGTTGCTATTTGGCAAAACCAAACAGTAAAAATTATTTATATAAAATTAACAATATTCATTAGTGATATATGCGTTAATGATGCAAAATCCATTAGTGATTTTGTTTAAGTTTAGTATATTAATAAACGCATATATAAAAATGTGTTAGACATATCAAAAACATGAATCAAAATCAAACAGCGCTATAAGATTTTGCCAATGACATCACTGGGGTTCAAACTATAAAATAAATAATTTCTAATATATTAATAAAAATAAAAAATAAAATTAAAACTTACAAAGCGTTGTCAAATAAAGAAAAAAGATTAAAAAAGGTAGAGAAAAAATGACGAGTGAAGGTTTTAAATCAAAGCGCGTGTGGCGTATTTTGGATTTTTTTAGAGTTACAGATTTGACACTTTCAGGCATTGTACAAACTCTAAACTTTTAACTCTAAACGAATATATTCATATAACTTTTTAACTTTAAAAGAACCTGTCCTAGCGCAATTTCTAAAAAATTTCATAAAGATAGATGATTTCTAAACTCCACGGTTTTCACAGAAAATTTAACAAATTTTTGACTTTGAACCGCTCTGCAAGTTTTAAAAAATTGATCAATCGAGCTCAATAAAAACGTTCTTTACCATTTATGTATTCATGTTGGATTAATATGACTGAACAAGTCAATTTATGACCTTTCGTCTTGACCTTTTTGTTAAACTCTAGCCTGCAATATGCAGCAATAAAAGAATTTAAACGATTGAAATTTTAAACCATAAATCCTAATATATATTACTAAGCTGCTGTTATCGACCACGTAATGGTCTGATCGAGACCCTGAGTATGTACTTTAAACAAAATGTTTTCAAAATGGGCAGCAAAGAAGAAAGATATTTTCATTACTTACTGGCAATCTAAACATGAATTTGTTTAACTATAAAACAACTGTGAAATAAAATTTGAAAAAGAAGCAATACTCTTTATTGCACAACTAGAGTATCAGCAAACTCAGTGAACCTTATACGTAATACAACTGACATCCTTAAAAGTATTTAAAAAAAAGTATTTTAAAGAAAAAAATCGGATTCTTTTTCCCAACATTCCTATTATTCAACTTAAGCACTAAGACTAAACCTATTAATAAAACAAATCGCATATATGAAAAGAACAATGTTTAACAGTTTAAAAAACAATTATCGCTGCTTCGTATAAAGTACATAAATAACGACGCAAATAAAATTATAAAGAATTGTTAAAATAAAATATTATATTCTATTTATGATGCCAATTTTCAAATATGTAAAAAAAAAAAAAAAAATCCAAAAGATTTAAAATTTGTTCAGGTTCCTAGAACCTTTCCCATTCCTACCGCAGATGATTAGAGTGTATTTCTGTATAAGAATCTATATAAAAGAGATTCTATATAAAAGAGTTTTATCCTAACTTTATTATGTATTTGTTCAAATATAATAATAAATATATTGTCAAATGTCAAATGATAAATATGAATATGAATAATAAATATATGAGTTAAATATTGCAAACACATAAATATATGAGTTAAATATTGCAAACACATAAAAATGTAAATTACAATCTTTTTTTTTCTTACTTTAAACACCTTTTTTCTGATGTAAAAATACTTAATGTTTACAAACTTATTAATTTTAGAATCTTATGTTTATGTGCAAAAATAATCTTTCTTCTGTCTTTAGGGATCTTTTTACCTTAAAACCTTGAAAAAAGAACTCTTTGCGAACTACCAACGTTTCATTTTGAGCCTTTTTTTTTGTCATGCTGATTTTAAACAAACGTATATATATATATATATATATATATATATATATATATATATATATATATATATATATAATATATATATATGTTTGTTTAAAATCAGATTGTTATATATATATATATATATATATATATATATATATATATATATATATATATACATATATATATATATATATATATATATACTTCCGAATGTGGGTGAAAAAAATATTTTAATTTTTGTAATGTATTTTAACTTAAATTTTTTGAAAAAGGTTATAAATACTTTATTTTAAAAATAGTAGAGGAAGTTCGCGAACTTAAGTGTACCCAGGTGTACCTAGGATCGTATTTTTTAATGCCTAAATTTTCTAAATAATCATTTATAGACTTGTCTAAAAATGGTGAAACTGATATGATCACATCTCTATACTAATTACTAAATACTTTCTATTATTATAGGTATAATGACTAACAAATTATAAATTTTCGTCATGTAGAAGGGTTTAAAAGTTAGTGGCCTTAGGTAAAATAAGCTTTTTTTTAATTGTACCGAGGGCCACTAGCTATTGTACCTAAGGCCGCTCTCTGAAAATAAGGTTTAACTACATAATAAATGGACAACAAAGGTAGACACATAAATTTGATTAAAAATTTATTTCATCTTAAATTGTTTTTAACAAATTTATCTTGTTCAACTTGATTGCAACACTTAAATAAATAACAAAATTTACTTTTAGTTCTGAACAAAATTGACAAGTCTACGCGTAAAATGGTAATCCCAAAACATCCGCAAGAAAAATATTCTGCACCAATCAAAATTCAAAAATCTACCTCGTTATCAAATTCCTTACGCACATATATACCAAGCAAATATAAGTACAAGCAAACTTAAAGGCCCAAGATACAAGACTTGATAGGCTCATGAAAAATATCATCTATTAAAAAACTCCGATGAGGAAACTTATTGAACATCGCATTTAGTACTTAAGTAACAAATAATATAATATAGAAGAACTAATAAAAAAGCATTTCCTCTAGGACTATAAAACAATTATAGGTACCAGCGGGAAAAATTTATTTTAGACCAACAAAAAGCGTTTTCCGATTATAACTTGCGTAGAAACTATGTGAATCAAAATAGAATTAAAAAATAAATTTTTTAATTACTAATCACCTCTGAACTTTTCAAATAAAGTGGAACGGCCCTGGTTTCAAGAGACTTTAGATCGAACTTGCCATACTTTTTAAAAACAGAACTATTAATCAATGTCAATGATTGGTTAGCGGAGAAATCCACATACATGAATTGTTCTTAATTAAATAAAACATTTTTAAAATTGTACACAAATATACACAAATAAGTTGAAGAAAATTAAAAAAAAAGTTATTTGAGTTATTGTAGTTTTATTAACAAATCAATATAAACTTATTCTTACATAAAATAAGTATATAAGTTTGTATATAACTATTCTTATATATCTATATATTTTTGTATTCTCAGGAATAAAAAAATACTCAATAAAGTTTGACGCCTTTAAAACCTTGGCGCCTGGCTAAAAATCACCCATTGTGCCCGTCCAAATAAACCTAATAAAGTAATATATATATATATATATATATATATATATATATATATATATATGTATGTGTTTATATATATATGTATATATATATATATATATATATATATATATATATATATATATACATGTATGTATATATATATATATATATATATATATATATATATATATATATATATATATATATATATATATATATATATATATATATTACTTTAGTAGGTTATATTTTTTATTGATACTATATAATATATTGTTTTGTATAAACTAGTATATGATTCTAAAGACAAGATCGTAACGACCTGCTCTCAGATGCCTAGTTTTAAACGTTAGTAGTGTTTGTATACTTTCAGGGTATTTTATTTTCCTCTATGGCAATACTACTTACCATTTTACTGTGTTATTTTCAACACTTTGTAGTTTTTCTTTACATATATATATATATATATATATATATATATATATATATATATATATATATATATATATATATTTATAAATATATATATATATATATATATATATATATATATATAAATATATTTATATATATATATATATATATATTTATATATATATTTATATATATATTTATAAATATTTTACAAATTAAATGAAAATATAAAATTTGAAAACTTTATTTATAGTTAAAAAAGCAGCAAAAAATGAACAAAATAATTTATATAGTGGCAGTCTTTGCAGCAGTTTTGCAAATAAAATGTGAATTAAACGGAATTGATCCAGCATCTAAGAATAAAGTTTTATATGGTTGTAATCAGTCAAAATGCTATGCTTATTGTAGTTTCATGCCTGGCTAAAAATCACCCATTGTGCCCGTCCAAATAAACCTAATAAAGTAATATATATATATATATATATATATATATATATATATATATATATATATATATGTATGTGTTTATATATATATGTATATATATATATATATATATATATATATATATATATATATATATATATATATATATATATATATATATATATATATATATATATATGTATGTATATATATATATATATGTATATATATATATATATATATATATATATATATATATATATATTACTTTAGTATGTTATATTTTTTATTGATACTATATAATATATTGTTTTGTATAAACTAGTATATGATTCTAACGACAAGATCGTAACGACCTGCTCTCAGATGCCTAGTTTTAAACGTTAGTAGTGTTTGTATACTTTCAGGGTATTTTATTTTCCTCTATGGCAATACTACTTACCATTTTACTGTGTTATTTTCAACCTGAGCGCTTATTTGTTCTAAACCTGTTTTAAATCTCGTGAGAGAATACTATACAATGGAGAATTTTATAAAACAAATTAGCAATAGGGCGGGTATTATACTATGGCATTCTACTTTGCTAGTTTACTAACGTTTTAAACATTTTAAACGTTTTAAACATTTTCACATTTAAACATTTTTATTGTTAAGTATTACTCAACACAGCTATTAAATGCATTCGTAATGTGTGGGCAGTATTCATAGTGTGTGGGCAGTAATAATAATTATAATTAAGCATTGCTTTTATTTATGATATGTTAGTTATAATCAAAATAAAACAATTATTCTAGTTTACAAAGCCTATAGTAAATAACAGGTAACAGATCAAAAAACTAAAATGTAAAGCATAGAGTTAATTTGTAGCCCCAATGTTTTCAAACAATCTATTGAACTTTGAAAATACAAGGATAATTTCTTCATTAAAGCGATAAAACTATTTTAATCTGTATTCAATTCTTTCCATAAAAATTAATGTAAAATAAACTTTTGATTCCTTTTTCGTAGACTGTTTAGAAGCTTATATAAAGCAAAACTTCCAAACACTCATCAGTTCTAGCTCATAAAACATTAATTTTCCCGATATTTTTTATTAGTTAGAATGTTTGTTAAATGTCTTATTTGTGCTTAGATGTTATACTCTATTTCATATACTTTTACACTTTGTAGTTTTTCTTTACATATATATATATATATATATATATATATATATATATATATATATATATATATATATATATATATATATATATATATAAATATATATATATATATAAATATATTTATATATATATATATCGATATATATATTTATATATATATTTATATATATATTTATAAATATTTTACAAATTAAATGAAAATATAAAATTTGAAAACTTTATTTATAGTTAAAAAAGCAGCAAAAAATGAACAAAATAATTTATATAGTGGCAGTCTTTGCAGCAGTTTTGCAAATAAAATGTGAATTAAACGGAATTGATCCAGCATCTAAGAATAAAGTTTTATATGGTTGTAATCAGTCAAAATGCTATGCTTATTGTAGTTTCATGCCTGCCTATAATAAAAATCCAAACATCAACACGGTATGATTGTCAAATTGTTTTTTTTGTTGCTTTATTGATAAGTTTATAGCAAATTCTAAGCCAATTTTAATAGAAATGTGAGCTTTTTATAATACTCGACTTAAGTAAGGGATATTTTTGTCGATGAATTGATGAGCAACATTAAGCAGTTGATAATCAAGTCGATGACGATTTTAATGCAGGCCCTGGTGTTAGACCTTTACTAGTTCTTTTATTTTTGATTTGTCAATATTTAACTCGATGAAAGGACAAACTTTGTTTCTTTGAACGCGCTGATTGCGAATGAAGCACTGTTGTATAAAATTTTTATAAAACCTAATAAATTACTTTTATCAACAATTAGAAATATTTATGAATCAAAATATAATTTTATTTTTTTTTCATTAAATTTATGGTGAAATATGGTTTTACTACTTCAAAGTTTAATTACGTTAACTCCGAAAATTTATTTTAGTAAAGTTTAAGCATTAGTTATAAATTATAGTTTTTATTTATTCTATTGAAAGTATAACTACATTTTTTTAATTTAACTAAGCTTTAACAAAATACTCTTTGCGAAAAATTTGTTTTTGTGAAGCTTCCATGTGAAATTCTTTTAGGAAATGCTCTATAGACATACAGTATAAAGTATTGACTTCGCAAAATAATCATTTTTCACATTGTATATCAGGTTTATACCAAATAGAGTTCTGCAACTAAATCAAACAAAGTTATTTTCATATAAATATAAATCACATAATAACAATTCATATAAATTCCAGCAATGAAATATCTATGCTATTTAATATTATTAATACTTTTTCTAATTTTTTTAACAGCGCGTGCAAATTAAATTATACAAACTTTTGAAAGGTTTTAATAAAGACATTTTAAAAAAAAGAGTTACTTTATAAATCTAAAATATGTTGGTAATTTCTTACTTAATATCTTTTCTAACATATTTAATATATAAGCTATGATTAAAATGGCATGTATAGTTTTACATAATCATTTTATCTTTTTCAAAAGAACAACTCTCTTGAGACCATTTTTTTATTATTGCAAGAAATCAATGTAAAAAGGTGCTGTTGATGCTAGACATTGTTTTCAGTTTACTAAATCTCGTATCTTAACAGTTAGACTCAAGAAACTTTTGGAACTTAACAAAGGTAAGTCGAGCATTTTGTCTCTTTTCGAACTCTCAAGTTAAACATTCTATTTTTGAAGATAAATCCTCTCTTATTATTTCTTGATTTGGAGGATTGGCATCTTCAGAAACAGTTTTCACATTATTATCTTTGCACCAATGTTGAACTTTTTAGAATAGTGAGAAGCAGCACAATCTGCCAAAAGAGTATGAGAATCAACTTTACATTTTGGATTTATGAAAAGTTTTCTTTTTACCACATCCAGATTTTCTTTCGAAGCTTTGAGTAGTCTTAAACTTATTTATAATATTTATGACTGTAGAATTTGGGACAATGGTACGTTTAGCAATCAAGCAATATGAAGTCGATGGATTTTTGCAATAAAAATTCACAACTTTTTTACGTACCTTAATTCGTTTCCAAGACATTTTTTAAATTATTTGTTTGTAAACTAAAGTTTATCAACACAATTAAAGATCAGGTCGATTAGAAAAATAAAAGAAATAAAAACAATTTGTGGTTTTAGAGAAACCTCAATTTAAAGTTGACAAGATTTTTCTGTGTCCACCCGCTATTACTTAGGTAATAAGTGTCCACAAATCACTGAAAGTTGCCCTAAATTATAGGTATTTATCCTTTTTTCTGGAAAAAGTCTTATCTTTACATATCTTTACATTTTCTAAATTAGATCATTTTAATTTTTCGTCAATAGTTTGAATTTTTCGTCAAAAGTCAATACTCTAACTAGTTGTCTTACTTAAAAAAAAAATCATAATTTCAGATATTTTTTCATACAAGTTTTCCGGATTTTGGGCGCACTTGCACCAATCATTTTTCTTAACCCCATAAATTTGAAAATAATTTAAGGCATTAACCAACTACCAAAACGACCCACAATACGTGTTGCTTAGCGACCTATCATGTAGTGCTGTGAGGCAATTTTTTGCCAACTATTTTTTATCTTTTTTTTTTAATCTGGTATTTGGTATATTTGTGAAAAGTGTTGTGCATCTTTTCACAAATTTATTTATAAATATAAAGATAAAGACGTTTGAATGTTAGCGCATGCGTTTTACACTTAATAAATTTAGCAATATTAAATGTTGCAAAATTTATAATCATTATTAATCATAATTATCGACTTTAAATATTGTTTCAAATTTTGAAACAATGTTTTAAGTCACTAATAATGATTATCGAAGAGATAAAAAAATGGCTTAAATATTTTCGCCTCCTGTGAACTAAAATGTTTTAAGGATCAATACATAAATGCATCTTTCGTTTATTTTTTATTTATAAAATTCAACTTTAATATTATCATATTATTAAGTTTACAACTTTTTTGAGTACTATGAATTATCATTCGTTCATCTTAAATATCTAAAATATAATACTCCCTCTTAATACTGAAATACTGTTGCGACTTGTATTCAACGTAAAGAATTATTGAAGATAATTTGTTGATAATTTTTTTTATTTTTTATATAAAATATATTCTTTATATAATAGAATATGTATAAAATATATTATTAAAATAATATTTTAAATTATATTTTGTGTTATAGTAACAAAAAAAAACAACATAATTTGTATTTAATGATTGTTTACCTTAAATGCAAATCGGAACAGAATTTCAGAATGGAGGGAGTATTTAGCTTATATTAAATATTTTATCAAATGTAGAATGTCTATATTAAATATTTATCACTTCAACTATTTTAGATTGATAAAACTTGGTGGTGTTATACAAACAAAAATAAAACTGGCGGCAATAAAAGTTGTACCACAGATAAAGATTGTAATGGGAATTACTACCAATGTGTATCCCCGTGTTATCTTAAAAAGTTTTTAAATGTATTTAAAAGAATGACGTCTCACAAGAAAATATAATGTTATAAATAATTAATTTCAATATTAAATAAAACTAAAGGGTTTTATTATTATTATCGTAAAATATAAATATATTTAATACTAATTATATATATATATATATTTTTTTTTTGTTCTTTTATTACAACTTTTTAATAATTCATTTTACAGTTTTTATAAATAAAAAAATAAAAATCTAAATAGAAGAAAGAAAATTCAATAAAAAGGTTTTGTAATAAAAATAATAAAGAACGCGGAAACTCGAAGAAGACCGGGAGGTCCAATCACCGAGAACCGCTGAAGTAAAATAATAATGCTGCAATTTTTGAAGCGATTCACAATGGTATTACACGTTTTTTTTTTTTTTCTTACTTTTTTTCTTAACGAATTTTGCTTTATCTTAAAGAAATTTTTCTTCGTGACGGTCGTAATTTATAATTAAAACATGTTTAAATTAAAAGAAAACTTATATAATAAGACTAAGTTAATGTAATTTATAGTTATTATTTAAGTATTTACTATATTCAACTTTACTGTAAATGTATGAGAAGACAAGCTGTGTTAATACTTGTAAACATTTTACGCTTCATTAATTCATCTTTTTTTTTCTATAGCTTTGCTCACACGAAAAAAAAAAATGATCTTGACCAGATTTATTTAAAATAAGCAGCCATTATGTTTGGATTACCGAAACTTAATGCAATAGAAAACTTTATATTTGAGCAAAAAACATTGCTTTAGTTCAGTAAAAACAATTTAATTATATGAAACCCCCATCCATGTTTTTTCGGGAGAACGAGGGGGGAAGGAGTGAGGGGGATGGCGATTTATATTGCTAAAGCTATCCTTTAGACATAATTAGAAAAACTGCATTATTTCAAATATAACAACAATTTATAAAAGAGATATATTTTATAAATACGTTTTACGCTCATTATATAAAATAAAATATAAAATAAAAATCATTCATAACAGTTTGTACAGATTCCTGAAAATTGCAAAGGTGCAAGAAGGTTAAAATTATTTTTTTGAACGGCTTTCTATAAACATCAAAATCCTTCCCGTAATCTAATTAAATAACTTGGAATCAAAATTGACTCAATTTTATCTTTTTTCCTTCATCTTAAATACTTAGTAGTGAAATTGTGTCGATCAAATGGGGGGTGCAAGCCAAAATCCGTTATTATGTCAATTTTGAAACTTTACTCAATATAAACCAGGCAGTTTTTGAATTACACCTTAGTTATCTTTGTCATGTTTGAATGACAAAGCAAGTCTCATGCTTTTTTAGGATTATCTAACCTATAAAACAAATAGTAGTTAAAAAAAAAATGCTTTCAAAAATATCATTTTAATTCGGACATCTTTTACTTTCTATCAAAAAAACTCAAACTATGTTTTCTTGCTTATCTATTAAATTGTTTATTAGCCTGGAATCAAAAATTGCATTTTTTTCACCATTTAAAAAAGTTCTCTTTATTATGTTCAGTTTTTTAGTAACTATAAATTATCCCAAATTTTTGTTTGGTAAAATACGGTAATAAATAGCACAAACCAATGCATAAAAATTGTGCAATAATTTACCTCTTTATCTTTAATCAATCAACTCTATTTCACAATTTAAAAACTTTCTTTTTTCCTATTTGTCAGAAAAATATTATTATTAATGTTATTGTTATTATTATTATTTTTATTATTATATAAAATATATAAACTCCACACTTGTGCAATCTAAATATCGGTTAATTATATTTTTTGACACCTAAGAAATATAAAAAGAAGTCTTGAAAGTTTAGGTGTTAATAGTAATATAAATCCACCTTTCCTAATTTCAATACTTTTAGACAGGATACTAGAAGTACTAACATTAATTATAAACCGTGAATTTATTAACAATATTAATTAGGATGTTAAATCTTTGATCTTCTAAAAGCTGAATTGTAGGCATGTGAACAAACGTTGACTAACTTATTTGATAAATCAGACAGGTTTATTATTGCTGAAACATTTTACACTGGTAAAAAAAACAGAGAACTAAGTGAAACTTGTACATCTAATCCATTTTATAAGGAATCACGCAGATACAGTTCATTCCCAATTAATACAGGAAAAGGTTTTTAGTTTGAAAGAAACAATCCTAACAATATTCAGAAACACAGACAAATGTTTGTTTTATGAACAACACAACAAACATGTAAAATAAAAGTACTATTCAAAAGGTGGCAAGTTATGAAGGAGGTGTGTGGCAAGTTATGAAGGAGGTGTGTGGCAAGTTATGAAGGAGGTGTGTGGCAAGTTATGAAGGAGGTGTGTGGAAAACTTAAGCTAAATGCAAATTCACTCTAGAGTTCTCTCTGATTTTATTAAAATTGACGAGAAAATAATAAATAACTCAAATAATACTGCATTTGAATTAAACAGGTTTTTTACCGCTATCGGAACAAAATTAGGCAGTAGTATTCAATATATTAAAGACAAATTTGTTAATGAGTTTAAAGCACCAATAAACTCTAATCTAAATCTACTGAGTTAACTTTTAAAGAATATGAAAATGCTTTTAAATCATTAAATTGAAATAAAGCAACTGGATATGATAATATTAACACAAATGTTGTGATTGATTCCTACGATGTATAAAATGTTTAAAACATCAATTGCAAAAAGGCTTTTCCAGATAAACTAAAATTAGCAAAATTAACTCCAATCTTTAAATTATTGGATCGAACAAATTTAATAAATTATCTCACTATTTTAGTTCTTCCAGTTTTTTGTAGAATGAACAATATATAACCAAATCTACTTTTTTCTTATTGAAAATGAAATACTATACGGAAACCAATAAGGTTTTAAAAAACTAGTTCCACAGAGCATGCTATTCTTTAACTTACGCACAATATAACTGGCTCTTTTAAAGACTCTTGTTTTACACCAAGAGTGTTCACTGATTTCTTCAAAGCATTTGATACCATCAATCATCAAATCCTGTTAAAAAACTAATGCCATATGATATTAAGGATAAAACCCTGTTATTTTTCAAAAGTTATCTTACTCACCGTAAACAGTTTGTTTACTATAAAGGTTCTATATCTTATCTATAGATGAACATAATATTTAGTGTTCCGCAAGGATTCATACTTCGTCCAGTTATTTTTTTAATAAACATAAATGATCTTTATAAATCATCAAAAGTTTCTCGAAGTATTTATTGACGAAGTTCTATCTTGGAGAAATCTTATTTATAACATCTCCAATAAAATTGTTTAATACATCAGAATTACCAACACTACGCTAGAGGTCAAAACAGAGCACGAATATTCACATAATGATTTACAGGTTAGGAAGCACCTCTCCAGAGGTCCAAAAAAGTTACAAATATACATATAATGAATTACGGGTAAACCAACACCGCGCCAGAGGTTTAAACAGAACACGATTAAACATTTTATGAATTACGGGTTAGCCAATACCACGCCAGAGGTCCAAGCAGTACAAAAATTTACACATAATAATTTATGGGTTTATCAACTCTGTGCTTAAGTTCCAAACAGAACACATATATACATATAAAGACTCACGGGTGAGCCAACAACCCACTAAAATTTTAAACAGAACATAAATATGCATATGACTGACAGGTTAATGACACCGTGTTAATGTGAACGTATTAACTTAGGACAAAATCAATTTCTTAATGTATATATAAAAAGAGATGTATTTAAAAACCTTTACTTAAGATATATAAACCTATTCTATTTCTTCTTTTAACACTCTTTATAATACTTTGTTACAATATTTAGTTTAGGTAGTTTTTTTAGGCCTATGCATGACAAATAAGTCTAATTCTCGCAATCATCACAATTTATCATAAAACAAACAATATAATTTTTTATAAAGACAAATTAAATTTTTTTTAGCGGATGAACTTTATGTATTAGACTTTTTCATTTCAGTGGTCTTAATTCTTTCTGTCAAAAGCTCCGCTCAAATTTTACGGTCTCAAAACATGTTAACGTGAAAATGTTAAAATAACATTTTTAAGAACATCATTAATAAAATTGATTTCAGGGGGTAATTTGAATCACCAAAAACTCTGATGGAGTTCAAACCATAAAATCACAATACTGAGTTTGAGTTACCCTGCTTTTTAATTGGATTTGGAAATTATAGTTATGGTCTTCTTTTAAGATATATAGGTTATTATCTTTAAATACATAAAAAAAAGAAATATCTGTCAAGCTAGTCCGTTGATTTCCAATGACTCCGCCCAAGTTTACTGAGTGGTATAAAAGAATAGATAGTTTTCCATTCATTTAATCGCGTTAAATTGGTGAAGCATAAAAATTGATTGGTAAAAGATTACAAATACTCTTTATAATTGATGTTGAAGTGATACCATTTACATCACATTTGTAGATTTCGCTTAGTACAGATCCAGTTAATTGACCAGCTTTTTGCTAATGCAATGCTTCAGTCTTTGCTTGGTTTCTTGTTGCCTCCTTAACATACACAAAAGGGTTCAGCAGTTTGAAAAAGTTTAGAAATTGGGTTTGCCTGTGTTTTGAATTGTTGCTTTTAGTAAAAAAGTAACTTTATTTTTAAAAAAAAAAGTTCCGGAGGTTCCTTTAAGAATCAAAATATTTGAGGAATATGAGAAAAAATTTTAATTATTTTTCTCAATTTGACGACCTGGTACTCAAAAAACGCAGAACAAAATGTTAGATATGAAAATATGTTTTTAGGAAAATTTATTGTTAAAAAAAAAATTGCAAAAATGTACCTGATGAGTACCCGAGTTCTTAAATGAAAAATGTTCACTAATATAAGGATCCATAAAATGTTTTATGTCCAACAAGGAGCCTCAAGAACTCATCTAAATCCAAAAATATTTTTTTACTTTTCTGTTATAACTAATAGAATGCTTATAAGAATGTTTATTTTTAAACTTTTTTTGTGCCATGAAAATCGCTTCACTCTAATAAATAATTTCATTTAGAAGGTGGATAGAAGAAATTCCAATTAATTTTTTAACGTTTAGTGATAATTAGATTATCTAACTCTTCAGCAGTAAAATTAATTAATTATGGAGAGTAAAATTCTCCCAAGCTTATAGGCAACTGCTTAGATACAAAAACATATGTTTAATAGTTGATATATCACATTGAGGAAACAGATGTAGCACTACTTATCTAGTCATGATTGCTGACAAGCTCTCAATGAAATCCATTTTTTAACTGTGTGACACTTCAAAATTATACCATTTTTTTGATAAATTGATAGTGGTTTACAGACAGGAGTGAGGTTTTTGAACAGATCCATTGGTTCTACATTTAATGTAGCAAGTCCAACTACAGGAGGTGCTCTCACTCCACCTATTTTAGGTGTTACACTTTGGTGCTGTGACTGGAAATTAATGTCAAAAATAATATCAGAAAACATTTTGTCCATAACATGTAGTCTTATGTTGGAATAGTTTAAGTCATGAACTTTTATCTTAACTAAACAAATCTCAAAAAATCAATGTTGACAAAGAATTTGATGCTATTTGAACAGAGCAGTTAGTTTGGTGATGCTTGAGAGAGAGTTAGTTGACTTATTTAAGGTGAATAAAACTATCAGAGCTTCCACTATCAATAAGAGCTTTGTTCAAATGACTATTGATTGTGATATTGCAACTAGACTTTTAAAGAATTGGATTTATACTTCTAATAGTTGCTAATGTTGGTTTTACTATAGATGCAGCTGTTAAGTTGGAAGTAGTTTGCTTTGAAAAACATACTTATAGCAATGTGTCTTTTTTTCCACACTTGTTACTGGTAGCATTTTTAACTAGACACCTATATCAAATGCACACCATTTCTACAGAAGAAGCAAACTTTGTTTTAAAAGAGTTGTTACTATTTGGAATGGCAGCAGATGTGATAAGAAATTCTGTATTCTCAGAAATAGATGCTGTCAAAGTAGGTTTTTGATAAACTGAGGACATGTTTCAGAATGTTTCTCTGCAGATTCGTAAGCTCTAGCTTTGTTAAACGTAACCTCTAATGTCAGGTCTCTAATTGAGAGAAGCCGTCTTAGTTTTGTAATGCAATAACTGCTTTTGTAGTTGCTATCTTTGGCAAGTATTTTAGGTGCTGGATATAATCATCAAATGATTCACATGATTTCTGTTGATGTGTTGCTAAACAAAGTCGAGGAAATATTGTGTGTGATGGTTTAATGTAAAGATTACACAATGTTTCTTTAGTAGAATCATAGATGTTACATTTACTGATGTATTCAAAAATCCAAATAAGAGAGAAAATTAGTTAAAATTTGAACTATCCTATTATTTTCTTGAAGTAACTCGTAAGATGGTGACTTTTAGAAAACAGTTAAGTCTTGTTGAGAACCGCTTACATAGACATGATAGTTTCTCGTAATATTAGTAAAAGATAAACCAAGATAATTACAAATTTTTTGCTTAACGGAAAAGTCCGTTGAAAATATTTAAACCTGTTATATATACAATATATCAAAAAAAAAAAAAAAATTACATAAAAGACTTTGATTAATAGAAGGTAAAAAAATTTAAAAGTTCTTTGATTAATAGAAGGTAAAAGGGGATATGCAAATATATATATATATATATATATATATATATATATATATATATATATATATATATATATATATATATATATACTATATATATATATATATATATATATATATATATATATATATATATATATATATATATATATATATATATATATATATATATATATATATATACTATATATATATATATATATATATATATATATATATATATATATATATATATATATATATATATATATATATATATATATATATATAAATACGGTTGCTTAATAAAATTTTCATTGTGTTAAATATATTTATTTTTATCTTTTTGAGAAATATAAATTATGAAAAGAAACCGGGGAAGAATTGATTTCACATAAAAACATAAAACAAAGGACATTATAAACATTAAGTTGATATATATTTAGTGCATTCATTTTTCTTAATAGAGGCTTTACCTGGGTAAAACGTTCACTAAAATTTATTAAACTTGCTCTATGCCTCTGATGACGATGAAGAGGTTCAAGTTTGCTTTTGTTGGTACTAGACCATGCAATATTTGCATAGTCAATATGGCTGCAAATAAAAGAGAATTATAACTGAGTTTGACTTTTCTTATTCAAAAAGCTTCTTACTTTATATAAAATTCCTATACTATTTGAAATTTTGTTGCATAAATTTTCAATATGACTTTTACAAGTAATCATCAATATAAACACCTTAAAATTTTGTAACATTTACTCTGTTTATTTCAACATAATCAATAAAAAGGGATGGCATTTTGTTTGGAATAGATTTTTTTAGAAGGTGGATAGAAGAAATTCCAATTAATTTTTTAACGTTTAGTGATAATTAGTTTAAATAAAACTAGTAAGAAATCTTTTTTAATTTTAGGTTAATAAATTGAAACAATGTGGGATGTTATTGTGAGATAAAAATAGGTTTGTATCATCGACAAGCATTATTGTCTTTAATCTGAATACTTTATGAAGAACGTTAATATATATAAGAAAAAGAAGAGGTCCGAGAATTAATCCTTGTGAAAAACCACTGGTAATCTTTAGCAAGCTCATTAGTGAAGGAGCGCCAACAGTTACAAATTGTTTGCGATTATTTAAATAACCTTTTAACGATTTGTGGACATTTCCAGTTATTCTGTAACCTTTGAGTTTTTTTAAAACAGTGTTATAGTCTATAGTATCAAAGGAATTAGATAAGTCAATGAAGATGCCGAAGCTATACTCAAATTTTTCAAACTATTCAGTGATACTACGTTTCAGCAGGAAAATCGCGTGTTTTGTTGAGTGTTTAAAAAAAAAAGTCCCTAATGATGGTTAAATAACAGATGATTGTCAGTAAAATTAGTTTAAATTCTGTTATACATGATTTTTTCTTATTTCTATTTTTGATATATAATAAATAATTTGATATATAATAAATAATTTCTATTTTTGAAAAAACTGGAAGAAAAGATATTGGGCGATTGGTATTAACATTTGCTAAATCTCCTCCTTTAAATATTGGTGTAACTTTTGATATTTTAATTGATCAGGAAAAACTACTTGTCTCATTGAAGATGGAAAAATCTTAAAAAGAATGCCTTTAATAAATTCGTTTGGATTTTTTAGTATATATTGGTATTTATATCATCAAAACTATTCGTTTTATTTTGTTTTAGCATACTAAAAGCAGTTTCAAATTCCTCAAAAGATAATCCAAAAGCGTCACGATTAGTTGTTGCAATGGACGAGATATCAATTTTTTTTGTATTTGGAATTCCTTTTTCCAAATTAGTTTCAACTGAGACAAAAAATTTGTTTAGTTTAATTGCTGTTTTATGAGAATCACATATGATTTCAACATTATTTTTAATGCCATTTTTTAAAGCGCGTGATTTAGATTTAATGTTACCAGTAATTTCTCCTAAAATTTACCATGTGCGTTTGCAATGGTTTTCGTTTTGCTTAAGTAAATTAGAATAATATTTTTTTTTAGATTCCTTTTAAGTCTCTCAAAAACTTTTGCATATTTTTGTAGATTTTACTTTCAATTGTCTTAGAAGTTGTCTTTTAAATATTTAATGTTTTAATAAATGTTTTTAATTTTATTAAATATTTAATTTTTGTTTGACTTTTAAATATTTTCTTAGGCTGTTCGCAATCCGTGGCCATTTTACATTTTTCAGAATTAGTTTTGGAAAGTATGCATCATATATTTAATAAAAAGATTTAAGGAATTCGTTGCAAGCTAACTTAATGTCAGATGAAGTGTTTATATTTTTCCAATGAAGCAATGACAGTTGAACCTAAAACGATGATAAATTTGCTTCGTTGTAGATGCATTTAAAAAAGATTTGTTTGCTAATTCGTATTTCATTTGTTTCTATATTTATAGAGAAAAAAATAGGGAAATTATTGGAGATATCACTTTTAATAATTCCCTTTTTTAGAGATTCATTAAAACTAGTGTTTTTTATGATATTATCAATTAGCGAGGCTGTTTTTTCGGTGATTCTAGTTGGTTTATCTACAAATGGAAACGATCCATTTTTGAAAAAATTGTTATAAAGTTTTTTATCATGGTGTATTTGATGTGGTATTTAATAATATTATTAACAATAATAATAATAACAAAAACAATTATCCAAATAAACAATTTATTAGATAAACAAGATTACATAGTTTGAGTTTTTTTGATAGAAAGTAAAAGTCAGAATTAAAATGATATTTTTGACATTGTTTTTAAAGCCTTGTTTTGTAGGTTAGATAATCTTAAAAAAGCACGAGACTTCCTTTGTCATTAAACCTGACAAGAATAAAATAGATGTGATCCAAAAATAGCATGGTATATTTTGAGTAAAGTATTTGATCTACATAATTTTACTGCTAAGTATTTAAGATGAAAGAAAAATGATAAATTTGAGTCAATTTTGATTCTAAGTTATTTTATTAAAATTACGGGAAAGATTTTTTTGGCTACTTAGTTTAAAGTTTAGATGTTAATAGATTTTAGATTGACTTGGTTTGAAAATGATGAGTTCAGCTTAAACCTATAATGTAGATTAGATAAATTGCGATTAATATGTGTGTTAATTTTTTTAAGAGATTTGCTTGTTATGAGTAAGATGGTCTTGTCAGCAAAATGGCAATCCGTTGAAAAATTTAGAAAGATAAAAAGATCATTTATAAAAATAAAAAGGTTTGAGTTATTTTATCAAACTTATACTTAAAAATAGCGTATGTATTGCATGATAGGCAGCACATACGCTATTTTGTACAGCAATTTTAGCACTTAATTTTTATTTTTTCAACTTTGTTTTGAAAGACATTGGGGAAGGGGTGAATGTAGGGAACTTTAATATGGTTTTATAAATAAATTAATTATAATTTTTATATTATGTAAATTTTCATATTTGAACAAGTTTCATATATAATTGTAAAAAATAATTCATTTAGATTTAATTAAAAAGAAAATTGAATAAAAATGACAAGCGCAAAAGTAAAAATGTTTGCAACTCAAAAAGTTTTTCTTTGTAATCCTTCTTTATTTATAAACTTTGGCATATATATAATTCTGACATATATAAAATTCGCCGAATGGTCACACACGAGCAGTGAACGCCTGAGGGAAGAAATGAAGTACATTAGAATAAAGGAGAATTATTTTTCAAACAAAGCATATTTTGACAGTTGTCAAGACAAAAATAAAGATTAATAGAGGAATATTTAAAATAAGACAGACAATGCACCTAAACAGTACTAACAATAATAATAAAAAATAAATTGTTATATAAATACTAATATGAACTAAGATAAACAGAAAATATATCACCAAGCAAAAAATATATAAAACAAAAAATACATTAAAAAAAAAAAAGTATGCATACAACAATGAAAGGCCTCAGAATGGAAAAAAAACATTAATGCCAATGTGTAAACATAATACGTGTAGTGATTAAGTAATAAACATCTCCTCAGAGTCGCGTCTATTATTACTGGCGTTTCATGAGGATCAGCACTTATAACTAGTTTATCCCGTCAGACAAACGTCATCGCCACTTATGCTTTACCCCGCGACTTACGCCTATTCCATACTGCAATAAAAAAGGATTCACTACAAATAGCCAAAACCCAACCATACCCAAATTTGTAAAACACTAATATTTTTTGATGATATGATATAAAAAGTGTTGATCTACTGCACAATATAAATAGTTAAATAAATCACTTACCATACCACTGGTCGAAAAAACTAAGCACTATAAATTAGATTTCAAATAAAAACACCAGAAACAAAACTAAAACAACTAAAGTGTGCAAACAGAAAATACTATTAAATTTTCCCCTAAGACCATGCAATATGTCAACGATTTAAACCACATAGGTACTTCCAGCACAAATAAACCAAAAACAATCAAATGGCAATATACCCTATTAAAAACTCTTTTAAAATAAAATAAAACATAGTAGAGTCTTCAAAAAACTCTAACGCTGTCATAGATACTTCATTCGAATTTTGTTAACCAATCTAAAGTGTAAGAAAATGAAACAACCCGCGCAACTTAAAATCATAACTAAAAATCAAGTAATATTTGAAAGTAGAAAAAAACATATATATATATATATATATATATATATATATATATATATATATATATATATATATATATATATATATATATATATCGCCTGCAAAAATGTAAAGATTTAAACATGTAGTGAAGGATATAAGAAGTTCTCCGAATAATAATAAAAGACGAAAATTGCGTCTGTGAAAATTAAAACAAAGCTGAGTAATGAATGTAAGATAGTGTAGCATAAAAGTTCCTTGATAATAGTAATAATATGAAAATCAGCGGATAAATCATACATTAAAAAATATTGTAATAAGATTAACTAAATACTAAAATAAGACCAGATAAATTTAAGCTAAATGAGTGGTTTAAAAATTATTTTTGGTGACAAAGCAATAATATATAATAATAGTCGTGATATAAAAACGATGTAACGAAGCGGGAAAAATATTGTTTAGAAGTAAAGTCTTCTCTACGGTCCCAATTAAAGGTGACTTTGAGACCATATCTAAATCGAAGTTTCCGAAAAAGTAAAGATTTCTCTACGGTCCGAATTAAACGTAATTTTGAGAACATAACAAAAACAAAAAGACGTCCATCAACAAAACATGTCGAAAGCCGCTAGTCAAAAAGAATCGCTCTTACGCCGATAATATGCATTCTAATATATTTAAGATAAACACCTTGATCAGCAGTGTCTGTAGTGTCTAATAATATATATTCTTTACCATAAGATGTGTTAATAGATCTAAATGTTTCTGAGTATAATTTAATAGATGATAATGATTGAGGTATTGATATAGTTCTGTAATAAAAGGTGGTATCCAAGGTATTTAAGGTTTTGACAAGTTTTATTGTATAATTGAATTACTTGACTAGTAGTAAATGGTAAATCTAGTGTAAAGTATCCTCCTAATGTATTAGTTGTATGTACATTACAACCTTGTAAAGAGTTTCCATAAAACGAATGGCCAAGTGTGTCAAGTGGTGAAAATAAAAAATCAGAGACTAAAGAAATATTATTATCTCCAGCACTATCTGTAGAAGTAGAATAATCTCCTAAGCAAAGTGTATGATTTGCGTATATTATAAGAAATACGTTACCTGGAACATTATGATTCTAATCCTTGGAATGCTAACCATAGTTTTCTGAGAATACCAGGATCAGAAGGTTGTAAAAAAACTGTTGTTACATCAGGACCTATATTTGGTGGAATAGTCTGTTCTTTTAATCCAAGGCATGTTAAACTTGAATTTGGTGTTATTCCTAGTTCATTATGATTGAGTGTTTTATTATCAACATAATTTTTTATACTAGTATCATGTGAGTTAGTAGGTTCTGCTACATTTATTGATTTTTTATAATTCATATTAATATTACTAGTTGCATTATTATATCCATCTCTCCTAATGAACAAGTTAGTAGCTTGAGATAATGTTAAACCATCTACAGCTACAGATGAATTAGTGTCGCGTCCAAATTTGTCAACAGGAATTTTATATATATAAAGAAAATTAAAAAAAAAAATTACGATAGATTTTTTTTTTAAATTACCATAGATTATTAATAATAATCATAAACTTCATCTATTTTTTTTAAAACATATAAACACAAGTGTCCACAGAATGAGGTATTTCCAAATTGAACTCCATCACTATTACAATTAACAGGACTTTTTAAATAATTAACAACTTCAACTAGTGGTGGTAGTCCATAAGAGTCAAAACGTAGTTTTTTACCTCCGTCTATGTACCAACAAATCCAGTGAAATCCCTGCGTACTTAAATCTCCTGTATTTAATATTCCACATTCTTTTTTTTGTGTATTTTTAGGTAACTCATCTCTTACAAATACACCTTTAAAATAAGTTTTTTTGCTGCTTTTATCAATTGAAAATTTGTTAGTGGATCATTTGGTAAAATTATTCCTTCAACATTGATAAGTTTGTGGTAATTGTTATTAATTTTTACATTTTTTTGATTTTACAAAATTGTTTTTTTACTTAAAAAAACAATTTTGACATCTTTGGAGTCTTTGGGCTTTTTGAGCTCTTTGACCTCTTTGACCTTTTTGATTTCTTTGACCTATAAACTATTTTCTTTTAGTTCGTAATGTCCATATGCTAATGTGTGTATACCATCTTTTAAAACAACTCTTTTATCGTCTTCTGCGCTTAATCGTACTTTATTGATCTCTTCTGTGTAATTTTTATGTAAATGGAATTTTATGACATTCATTTTCCTAATGTGCCTTTTTTTATTTAATAAACAATCTTTGTAATCTTTATGAGTTATGCTTTTTTTAATAACATTTGTCTTAACTGCCTTACATTTTTTGATTTCTTTTCCGTGTACTTTGTAAGAATATAACTTTGATCTAAGTCCTACAAATTCTTCAATTTGTGTTCCTTTTGATTCATCTTTAAACATTCCTAATACTTTATTATTAGCTCCAACTTTAAAACCTACCTTATTAAATGCAGGATGATTCTTATCAAAATTTGCTTTCAATATCTTTAGCTATATCTGCATAAATGTCTTCTGTTTTTATTTCGCTCTATCATCTTTATTTTTTATGTAATCATAGTAAAATTTGTACATTAGAGTTTTGCTCAAATCTAATATACACATTCTAAGTAAATTAGTTTTGTATATTTTAATTTTTTTCTTTTCATATGTACTGGTATTAAGTTTTCATCAAATATTGTTCTACTTTCAAAGTTAGTTTTTGATGCATTTTTAAATATTCTTCATTATTTTTACAAAAAAATGAATTATCCGTGAGTTTAAAATAACCTATTTCAAACTTATTAGTTGCTTTAATTCTTAGATCTGTATTTTTTTCAATGTATTCACTTAACCACGCTCTTTCTTGAAACTTTACTCCTCAATGAATTTTAGTAATCTTTAATCCTAATCTTTCATACAGTTTAAGATTTTCATAATGAATGACATTATTTTTCTAATTAATTAAATTAGTTACTAATTTTTCAACACCATCAATAGTTATTATTTCAGGTGCGAGCGGATAATCATTATGTTCGTTATGTAGATATTCAGGATAATCTAAAACTACTTCTAGCATACATGAAATTGATTTCCAGTTTGTTAACTCATTTTCATTCATCCATTTAAAATCATGCGTAGGAAGAGGTTTATTCATTGCCCATCCATATAAGTTATCAGCATCTAGATACTGTATATAGGTTGATCGTTTGCTTTGATCATACGCATCGCCGATATACTTATTATTAGAAGTTCCAAATCTATTAGATATCATACTAATCCCACTTCTTATACCTTTTTTTATCATTAGTAATATATCGTAATCACTCAGCAAGTCCACCCTTAATCTCAACTTTCTTACCTTTTTTATTAATGAACTCATCAACTTTGATTTCTCAAGAAAAGCAAATATACTTTTCTTCATTGTTTGGTAAACAACACAACTTTTCTCCTGATAAATTCTTTATAAATAAGAGAGAATCGTAACCAGATAAATTGTAGTACTCGAAAGAATCTTGGAATTTTATAATTTAAACTACAATCTTGATGAGCAGCACCTCTATATTTTGCAGTAATATGACAGTGGTCACGTACTTTATCATTTTCAAGTTTTTTTCTACAAATGTGGCATGATATTGCTTCATTAAAATCATGCTTGTTTTCATCAGTAAATATAATCTTTTTTGAAAATTTAATCATGCCATAATTTTTCCTAATATCTTTTTCTAAGCTGTCAACGGAAGTTTGTGCAACATCATCTGTTTCATTAGTTGAAGTAAATGTAACTGGACTGCTTTGATAAATACTTTCGTCAAAACATTTAATATAATAACAGAATGAACTTGGAATATCTTTTTGATATTATTTAGTATAAGATTCATTTGGATTTGGTTCACAAGTGTCAATTGTTTTGATAAAACTTTCAAAGTCAGCATATACCACAAACAAAACTCTCATTGATTTATTGTGATTAATAAATTGTATTGTCAAATTTGGTGGTGGAAGTTTGATACGTACTGAATCATGTGTTTCACAATAAAGTTTATGATTAGATAATGATTCTTCAGAATTAAATCCTGATAAGCAATTCCTACAATAATAAACTTTATGTTGATGTCTAGATGTTTGTGAAGAAAGTAATCTGCTCAAACTTTTTATTAAACAAAAGTGATTAGTTTCACCATTTGAGATTAATAGTAAATCTATTAAATGTTTACGATCATTATTGTTAGACACACGTAAAAAATGAACTTCTGAGTTTTCAAAACCAAATACATTAACACTTATCTTGATTATTATTCTCAAATTGTGTGATTTGGTGTAATGATACTGGAAATTTTATTTTATTCTAGTTTATTTTTTCTGCTTGATTTTTAAGCTTCTTATTTATTCTTTCAGGATTTTTATCTTTAGGACTTAATGCTCTTGCAACACACCACTTAAAACATTTGTTACCTTCATTTTTCATATCAATTATTGCTTTTTTAGTTTTTATCAAGTGGAATATATGATTTTGCTTTAATAGGACTATACTCGATAACATTTATTTCCATCTTTTCAACATAAACAAACCTCCAACCTGAGCCTAACTGTTCAAAAGATGATAATGATTCTAAAATTTTATGCTCAGCACTTTTATATAATTCATTCAAATTTGTTGATTCTAATACAACTGTATTATTAGTTCTAAATATAGCAGATTTGATAATACTTCCTCCTAGCAAGTAAGAGCTATATAAACCTTTGAATTTCTATTTTCATTTATTATTTTAATCACAATTTTTTAAGCAGCATTTATGAATGATAAAGCATCGTAACCTTTTCCTTTAGCTTTGAATTGTTTTGTCACATTTTTAATAGATGATTGATTTAGTTTAAATTTTATTGTATTTGTTTCTTTAACTTTATTTTCAGGTTCAACCTTAGTTCAGGTTCATCTTTATTTCTAACTTCTATTTCAATCTATTGTATAAATTTTTTAATGAGTTGATTTATTGATTGACTTTGTTCTTAATTGTATCAGATACGTATGACACAATCCAATCTGCAATAGAATTAAATTTACTTTTTTCAGTTGATTCTTTCTTGCTGTCAATAAATTCACTGTACTTTGAATTGTATTAGGCACATATGGCATAAGCCAATTTGCAGATGTATTGACTGTATTTTTAATTTTATTAGGCACATATGACATTAGCCAACCTGCTGTTGATTGCGATGGTCTTTGCTCAATCGGTGTGTTACTAATTGCTGCAGATTGCGTTATAATTACAGGTGTGCGGTCATTGGTGTGTGCGCTAACGCTTCTAATAATTCACGTTTTCTCATTCTATAATATTTATTTTTCGCTCTTGTGCAATTTGTTTTAATTCTTTGACATTTTTATTTTCCATTTTTATATAACAAGATATTTTTTTTTAATTTTCATTTTCTTTAAATAATTAAAAATAAAAAAAAATCTTGTTATATTTTAATTATATATTTATTCTGATTTTTAAATACATACCCATCCTCGTATTCTATAATAATAAGTAATATTTCGGTATTTTGCAATCTGCTGTCTTTTGTAATTGACAATGTTCTATATACAAAAGGCGTAGGAGTTAAAATTTCTGAAGATGCTATATAGCTGGAATATGCTGATCTAGTATATTTTCCATTTTTTTTTATATGACAAGATTTTATTTATTAAAAATATTTACAAAGTACATTTAAATGCTTTTTAAGCGTATATTTATTATAAACATTTTATACGTTTCCACCCTCTAATTCTATAAGAAGGTTTTATAACTCTTTCTATTTTAAACTCACCATCTTTTTTAATTTTAACTGATTTATTTGAAAAAGGTAAATAATCGTTAGATAATTCTATAATTATATCGTATTCTGTGACATTTTTGTTTTCAATTTTTATATGACAAGATTTTATTTGTTTATTTATTATTGTATGAATTTTTTTCAGAATCTTTTTCAGCATTTAATATTTCAATCGTAAATCCATTATCAACTTTCCCATCACGTAATTCAAGATATCTCCATCCATACTTAGTCTCACGTATATAATGATTTATATATTTTAATTTCTCCAATTTCCATGTTTGTTAACTTAACAGTGACTGGTTTTTTCTTAATTGTTCTTAATCTTTCATATTTTGGATCTATAATTTTTTCTTGTTTTTCACGATGTATTCTAGGCTTGATTGTTTTTTTCTCATTTGTTTTTTTCACTGGATGTATTCTAGGTCTGCCAACTGGTCTTTTATTATTTACTTCTTTCACTTAATCCATAAGTGATTCTTTATTTATTAACACATTATCTATAGCAATCATTAGCAATGTAGCGATATTGTGAGATGTTTTTGAAATGCTATTTTCTTCTAATAGATTTTTTAAACATTTCTGTGTGTATTTCATTCTTTTCATGTATTAAAATTATTCTCCGTGTATTTCATTTTTTAATATATATAAGAAAACAAATTTTAGTTAATTTTCAAAAATATTTAATTTTCAAAAAACTTAATAAATCGTTCTATCAGATATTACAACTGCAAAAAGCTTCAGTATCTGCTGGAACAGCTGTATTAAATGTTGCTTTAATATGTTCATCTATTGTTGATGATTTTAATTTTTCTGATTGTTTACTAACATCAAAAACAAAAAGTGGGTATAAATCTTTAAAGTCAGAAGGAGTTATATTACTGTGATCAATTCATTCATTTGATAAAATTTAACATTAAACACAGCTGCATCTCTAGCTTTTGGAAACTGCTGATTTGGGGATTGACAAATTATAATCAACAGCAGGATATCTTTCTTGATTAAGCATAATGTACATACTTTCAAGTCACAATAATCAAATATTCAAGCGTTAGCATTTTGGTCTCCATCTCTACTTGTTTGAAATGCAACAATAATGTATCTTGGTTTTTCAGGAGATGCCTTCACGCTCAATCTCCAAGAAAATGTGTTAGATTGTGCAACAGATATAGTATCACACTGACGAGCGCGAAAACTTACTGTGTAAGTGACGCATACAAATAATGGCATTATGCATTTATTCAGTCAAATATCATACCAACTATCAAACCAAGATATAGAAACTATTTATCACCCAGGTCAAGCAACTACAATGTTAGGAATGCTTAAAAACCCAAATAACTTTCAATTAGCGCAAGGATTAAATCAATTGTGGTATAAAGATACTGCAACAACAGCAATACTTGCTGATAACTCAGGGTTTGCATTGAGACAAGCATACATAATTCAGAAACCAACTACAAAAGGAACATTTTCATTTTGCATACCTTAAAGACACATTTTTGGATTCTGTGATGATTACGACAAAGTTATTTATGGGTTTAAACATACAATAACTCTTGTAAGAAAAAACGATGATGGCGCAATTTTTAAGCTTGCTGCTGCAGTTTTAGGAAAAGTTAATCTTAATAAAATATAATTGTTTATACCACATGTGATCCCATTAGATGTAGAAAGGAATAATTTTTATAAATCTATTGAATCAAAAGTGTCACCTTTGATTCCTAACATTGTAGTTGCTCAGCATTCCTAACATTGTAGTTGCTTGAGCTGGGTGATAAATAGTTTCTATATCTTGGTTTAATAATTGGTATGATATTTGACTGAATAAATGCATAATACCATTATTTGTAAGCGTCACTGCATCTGTATTAGCATAAGCTGTTCCATCAGCAAGTTTAAAAAGTTGTCCTTCAAATAAGAGATAAGCATCAGATCGTAGTGTGAACAAATCTTGTTGCTCAACGTCGATTCTTATTTCTCCAGCACTATTTAGATTTGTACAAACCACTGGCTCGTATTCATGGAATTCAAATCTTTCAATTCCATTATCTACGATTGACATTTCTGTAAAATTTAATACTTCTGTTCAACATTTCTGTAAAATTTAATAAGTTGTCATTTTGTTTTTTATATACAATATAAAAATTTTTTTTTGATTGAAAATTCTTAAAAAACTAATAACTGTATAAAAAATTTCGCAAGTCTATCCAAGTCTAAGCTATAGCTCATTGAGGTCTTAAGCAAGTCGAAGACCGAGTCCATTTTTAACTAGATCTTTTATTCTTATAGCATTTCCATTTTTTAATTTTTTACTGATCTTATTGCAGACCCCATCATTAATTTATTTATATTTGTTTTTGTATCATCTACATTATTTTTTTTAAGGTCTTTCAGATCCATTATTAATCAGATCATTAGATCAAACCAAATTTAAAATTATTTCATCAATTTTTGTATTAGTAGCAGGTTGTGAAACTATTTTTGAAGATGCTTTATCAATTATTTGTTTTTCTTTTTCAACTGCAGCATTTCTTGCAGCTTCTATCGCTGATGTTGAAAGTTCTTTTCCTGCTAATTTAGCAGCAGTTATTGCACTTTTTCCTAAATCACTAGCAGCTAACTTCTTCATCATAGCTGATGATACTCTTGTTACATTTGACGTTTTTATTTGTTTAAATAAATCTCTTATTCTTTCGAATATACCACTTCCTCTAATAACATGTTTCTTTACATATCTCTTATTATGAACAATTAGCGTTTTTTATGTACTTTATATTTTTTTTATATGCACTGATATATAATTATACATTATTTTGTACTGTTTTATACTGTAAACTATTTATTATACCTTGTCAAAATAATTCATCACAAATTGCAACAGCTTCATTTCTTGATTGAGTATTACTTGCTTTTCATGCAGCTATACGTAATTCAAGCATTTCAGTTAATGCATTATCATCGCTAGGAAGAGTTTCAGTTTGTATTTTTGTTCCTTTTCCTGTTCCGACTCCATATATATCCTTACTAGGATTAAACTTTGTTATCAACTTCCAAAGACCAGGAGTACCATAATATGTTTCATCATCAATAATTATATCATCATCATTAATATGTATTGGCTTTTTTCCAATATATAATATACTATCTTTAGAATGTATTCCAAATGTAGTATCTGTAGATTTTTTACTAATAGTATCAGCGGCGGTTTTAAGCACAGGCAAAGCAGGCATTTGCCGGTGGCATCGCGCTCAGGTTGCCTCGCATATTTTTTTCTTAGTACAAGTAATATAAAAAAATTTTCTTAGTATAATAAATATAAACAACGAAACTCATTTATTAAAATTCAACATAATGTATGCGTACAGTATTTTTATAAACAGTATTTTTATAAAATATTCAAATTTACATATACATCTATTATTATGTATGTAGCAATTTTTTTGCGTTATACATAATGCCTGGCAACCATATGAAAGAGTATGCGGTTTCTAGTCTTATATACATTGACAATGACTGTGACAAATATATCTTTGCCCATATACACCTACACGTCTCAAAGGCTTTTTCTGTTTTTCCATCCTCCTAACTGAATGACTTTTTGTTTGTTTGTTTATTTATTTTATATAATATTGTCTTTACATTTTTACTGTTGCACATGACATAATCTGAGCAGTGATAAGATGTTATGCTGGTTCCGGGTATTTGTTGTAGCGGTTTCTGCTTGAGCCATAGATCAGTGTTTATTCCATGTATAGGTGTTTTATCCATTGTGGATTCGATGAATCCACAATGGATAAAACACCTATACATGGTTAAATTATGTATTAATTAAAAATTATGGCTACATTTGCTGACAGTTATTGACAATAGTCCCATAAGCGGGGCTGCCCCCTCCCTGGGAATATCCTTGGTGGGTTGGTGAAGTCTAAAGTTGGAGACTCTCCTTGCACTGCTGTTAAAGCCATCTTGGGTTCTTTGATTTACGACTGGCACTTCCCTTATTATTGTTGTGGCTTTTATATTCACTCCTTACGCTGGCTTTTGGTTAGACTCGACGTTACAGAACTTACAACAAAGATTGATTTTTCTTTTACTAATTTATCACATTTACATACTATTTCTATTATTTTACATTAATGTTTTCATGAGGACGCTTGTTCCTTCCTTCTGACTTTGAGTCTTTATGCATTTTATGAGTTGAGTTCTTTATGTACATTTTAATATACAAAATCCTGGTACGTTTTTGGTTTTATATTGAAAAGATTTGTGGTTTCTGTACTATTATATTTGTTTGACGTCGCTATGCCATTTTTGTTTTTGTGAGCACTTTAATGTCTTCATTAACGATCTTTTTATTTTTCCTGACAACAATTTTGTTTTTAGTTTCTCGTTTGTTATAGTTTGTTATATTGCTATAGCTATAGTATGATTGTTGTTGGTATAAAAAATGTTGTGTTATGATTGTGTGCGAGTTACAATTTTTTGGTATAATGTATGTAATGAATGATGTGAAAAACCAAATTGAAAACTCATAAAAATTTTCAAATTAAAACTCATAAAAAACTATTTACGTTCCACTATGGGTCAAGACCGCCTATCTGCATTAGCTTTTATTTCCATTGAAAATAAAATAAGTCGGTCCTTGGACTGTTCTGATTTAATTGATGAGTGTGCGTCTTTAAAAGTCAGAAAGGTTAAGTTTTAAGTCAATGTAATCGATCCTCCTAAAATCTGCGAAAAAAATAAATGGTATCGCATTTTGAGTAGTCTTATTAGTGCATCTTCATTCAAAATAAAAAAAATACTTAATGTACATTTAAAACCTATGTGCGTTTTTTGCTTCGTTACATTCTAATAAATATCCAAAACACAATAGAACACAAGAATTAAAAACTCAACTAATATAATAGAAAACTTGCCTATGGCCTCGCATATGGTAAATCCGCCACTGAGTAGTATACATTCTTAGATAATCTGTTGCAATGTTTTCTAGCCTCATACCTTTATTTTCTTCATGAGAAAGCAATAGTTCTTCAGAATCAGATTTCATTATCTCTCTATTTGCTTGCTCAGTCATTATTCCAGGATAAGAATTTGAAAAAGTGAGTGCAAATTTATTAGCTTGATCTTGCAAATTATTTGTTTTCTTTTATTCAATCGTGACTATCAATTAATGACTTGTACAACTTTTCTAAGTCTAACTATAAATTAGTTTCACCCATCTTTTCATATAAACTATTATTATGTATTCTTTTTTTAATATTTAAGAGTTCTTTAACAACTTGATCAATTTTTTCAGGATCTTCAACTTTTAGAAATGACATTTTGCTTTTTATAAAAAAAAAGATAAAAAAATACAACATAAGTTGTTATGCTGTGTTTTATGTTTTACGTTTTATGTTTTAATAAATTATTTTAATAAATTATTTTGTGTTTTGACGTTTACATTTTTACTAAATCTACTTTCGAGTATATTAATTGCCTTATCTATTCCTTGCTTAATTAATGCTTCTTTTGTTTGTTCATTTAATAATTCTTTGTATCTGTTCTAATTTGTTCAAGCATGGTTTTAAATTTTTTAAGTTTACTAAGTATTAGTTCAAATTCAGTATCACTTATTTTTCCATCTAATAAAGCTTTAGAAATATGATCGCTTATTGTATTTAGTTTTGAATCAGCAAGTATTTTAATCTTTTCATGCTTTTCTGCTTTTAAATTTAGTTTTTTATTAATTTACCCTCCTAATAATGATAAAACACCTGATCCTAATGCTGCACCCTCACATGCGATAGCTACTGGTGCAGCAGTTATTGACAAAATTTATTATAATATCATCAACAGTCTCTGATATTACAGAGTTTTGTAAACTTAACATTTTTAATTTAAGTTCTTCTTTAATGAAACTAACGCAACACCTTCATTAACTGTTACACCAAACTTTAAAAGAATATATTGATGTGATAGAGATTTTATTGTAATTTTGTGTTAAGCAAATATTTCATATTTATTCTCATTTATTAATACTGAAGGGTGCTGCTCCAAATCTTTGTGTACCTTGATATGAAGAAGTATTTTTATTGGTTCATCTGGTATACATTTGTTTATAAATTTATGTATTGGCGGATTATATTTTGGAATTTCTTTTTATATACAAAATAAAAAAAAAAAATTTAAAGAAATCATAGAACCATATTCAAGAATGGAATATTAGCAAATGATGAGTTTGGTCTTAATAATAAACCTGATCCTGTTGATGTACATCCATTTCCACTACGTAAGTACAATCCATCACCTACAGAACTTCCTTTACTCCATGGCCTCAAATAAAAACCATTTCCTTCAGCTGTCATTTTGATTCCTTTTCCATTCTTTTTTAAGTACACAACACCTCCTCCAGCAATTTTATCAACCATAGCTGATCCAGCTGCTGAACCTACTCCTTTTAATAAGCCTGTTGCAAGTGCTGGAGCAACGCTTGATAATAAAAATCTTCCAGCTGTACCAAGTAAAGGAAAAAATGCACCAATAAATTCTCCCTCTATTTGAGAATTGTGAGCTAGTTGTGTTTTACTTAAAGTAATTATTAAGCCTTCACCTTTTTCATATGCTCTTTTAATTCTATTCAATTGATAACCTGTTACAGCTAATACATGTTCACCATTAAGATCTGAATGTAATAATTTAATATTAGCTCCATAATCATCTTCAATTGCTTTTTTAAGTTTTTGTAATTGCCCTTGCGAAACATTTATTTTAATATTAGTATATTTACTCTTTTTTTTTTATACACAATATAAAAAAATTATTTCACTTCTTTTATATGAAATGTAATAGTTACTTCTTCTTCTTGTATATCAAAAGGAACAGGATATATCATAAATTAAGTTATACGGCTCTAGAGCAATTTTATAACCAGGAGCTTCAGTTGGAAAAAATGAATATATAACGTTATCAGTTCCTCCATTTATATACGATGATTCTATTATTTCACTTGTTACTCGTAACAAGTGAAATAATAGAATCATCGTATTACTATTAACATTTACTATGTTTACTATATTAGTTAATATATTGTAGCCTGCTGAATATATTCCACTGTCAAAACCAAACACAGTTCTAATTGAATTTGAAGTTTTGAAGTTGTAATATTTGCAACTGCTAGACTTGCATCACCGTTTCCTGTCATAATCAATGGGATATATTTATTTATATCATTAATTTCATAACATCCATCTGGAATGTTTATATCCTTCCAAGTTGAGCCATTATTTGCGCTATATCTAAAACTGTTGTTTCAAGAATTAATATTAGGAAAACTGTAATATGTCTATAAACTAACTAGAGCCATTTCATATTCTCAGTCTTCTCAAAGTGTAATAATAGAGGTAAACTTATTAAGGTATTGCTATTTCTGTTTTTTTATATAGAAGATAATATTTTGTTTTTTTTTATATTTTTTTTTAAATTCGCCAGTTGGTATATAAAAACTATATAATCCACTTTTATATTTTCCATAATCTCTTTTAGAAGATAGATCTATTATAACAAATCCATGAGGCTCTGACCAAGCTTTCTTACAAAAATTTTTATATTCATCTCTTGACATATCACTTGAAATATAATCATTATAAATGTGAATTAAATTCTTTGAATCTTGCAGAAATAAGCATATAAAATTTGCATTTTTTTGTATAGTTTGCCTAGGTCACATAAAATAATTTTGTGCAAAGTAGAAACAATCTACATTACTATGCCTTCCTCTTATATAATATTTTTCACACTTATTTTGCTTTGTTAATTGTAAATCATCAAATATCATCAAATTATTCTTATGAATATCGAGCTCTTCAGGATCAGGTACATCTTCAGCTGTTTCAGAAAACTTGCACTCCATATCTGTTTTCTCATTTAAATTTTTTGAAACGTCTTCAATTTTAAGTTCAAGGTTTGCATTTAATCTTTCTATTTTGTCTTGTAACTTAAATAGTTCAAGAATATTTTATTTTGGTATTTTTTTTTTCAAAAGATTGTTTTAATATTTTGTATTCTGGTTGAAAAATAGATTTTTAGAAAACTTGTCTTTTATTATAGTCAAACCAACCAGGTCTTAAAAGTAAATTCAATAATAAAGTAGTTTTTCCACAACCCGACTTTCCTACAATATTTCCTCTTATAGTCTTAGGAAACAACTTATTATTATTTCTCTTATTGCTATTCGCATTCCATGACAAATCTATAATATCCACTTTTATATATTTAAGAATTTCATTTTTTCTATATATATATATAGACATGACATGAGTATTTCCGATGGCGATAAAGAGGTTTTAACGATTGAAATTACAACCAAAAATAATAAAAATATACTTTTGAGTTGTTGTTATCGCCCACCTTCAGGCGTAATTGAACAATTTAATAGTTTTTTAATTACTGATATAATAAAAAAAGGTTTTCAAGAAAAGAAATTAAATTACATAATTGGTGATATGAATTTAGATTGTTTTGAATATCACTCAAATAAAAATATTAAAAAGTTTTATAATGACTTGTTTGAAAATGGAGCAATTCCTTTAATAAATAGACCAACAAGGGTAACTGCAACATCTGCCTCGTTAATAGACAATATCATAACAACTGACACATCTTATAATTTACTAAAAACAGGAATAATTAAAAGTGATGCCTCGGATCATTTTCCTATTTTTTTATCTATAAATATTAATACAGATTCGATATTACATGAAAAACAGGTCATTATCAAACGCTTTATTAATGATAAAAATATTTTATCATTTAAGGAACAATTATCCTTAATAAACTGGAATTCAGTAAGTAATTTGTCAGAGGCAAATAATATGTATAATGCATTTTTTAAAGTTTTTTATGAAGTTTATGATGTAAACTTCCCAAAATGTAAAATTAATAAAACAAAAAAAAGTTTAAAATCACCATGGGTAACAAAAGACCTTAGAAAATCCTCAAAAATAAAACAAAAACTATATATTAAATACCTTAAAGCAAAAACAATTGAAAGCAAAACACTCTATAAAACCTTTACCAAACTATTTGAAAAAAAAAAAAAAAACCTTAAAAGAAATTATTACAGCGACTTATTTGATAAATATAAAAACGACTATAAGCGAAAATGGCAACTTGTTAATGAAATCACTTGTAACAATAAAATGAAAATATGCTCTTTGCCAAAGGCAATTAAAATAAATCCTGACATTTTTTATAACCCTACCATAATAGCAAACGAAATAAACAAGTTCTTTGTATCAGTTGGACCAAACTTAGCCAAAAACATCCCCATAATTAATAATTCAATCAATTCAAAAAAATATTTGACTTCCCCTGAAATATCTTCTCTAAATAAATTTAAAGTATCTTTTGATGAATTTGAGACTGCTTTCAAAATGCTTAAGACTAATAAAGCAATTGGTCCAGACGATGTAAACGGAAATATTGTTATTGGTTAATATGACATAATTAAAAATATTCTCTTTAGGGTCTTTACGTGCTCAATAAACCAAGCAGTATTTCCCGACAAACTCAAAATAGCTAGAGTTACCCCAATTTTCGAAGGAGGAGAACTTACAAACCTCAGTCATTATCGCCCAATATCAGTTCTCCCAGTTTTTTCAAAAATTCTAGAAAGAATTCTATATAATAAAATATTTAAGCACTTATCAGAAAACAAAATATTATATAATAACCAATATGGATTTAAAAAAAATAATTCTGCAGAACATGCAATACTTCAACTAACAAGAAATATTCGTGATTCATTTGAAACATCGCAATACACATTAGGTATTTTCATAGATCTATCGAAAGCTTTCGATACTATAGATCATGAAATTCTTTATAACAAACTAGAACATTATAGAATCACTGGAAATACTTTATTATTACTAAAGAACTATTTAACTAATCGTAAACAGTTTATTCAAATAGACTCATCATTATCATCAAATTTATTAAATATAACTTGTAGAGTGCCACAAGGCTCAATACTAGGCCCATTGCTGTTCCTGATATACATCAATGATCTCTACAAAGCCTCAAACTTAATGACAATTATGTTTGCGGATGACACTAATCTTTTTTTAACCAGCAATGATCTAACAACATTATTTAGAAATATGAACACTGAGCTTATGAAAATCTCTAACTGGTTCAAATCAAACAAATTATCAATTAATATAGAAAAAACTAAATGGATGCTTTTTTACCCAAATTCAAAAAAAAAATTAATTCCAAGTATTACACCACCTATTTTTGTTGACAATATTGAAATAAAGCGAACAAAAATTACAAAATTTTATATTTATTGCATTTATATTGATGAAAATCTTAAATTGAAACACCACGTTAACAACCTAAATAACAAAATTGCTAGAACTATAGGAATATTATATAAATCAAGAAGTTTCTTAAATAAACATACTTTAACTCAATTATATTATTCCTTTATTCACTGCCATATTAACTACGCTAACATTGCTTGGGGTAGTGTGAACAAAAGTATACTAGAACCTCTTCATCGTCAACAGAAACACATTGCACGTCTTATAAACTTTAAAGACCGTTTTACTCATGCCAGGCCTCTCTTACTTGAAATGAATATTTTAAATATATATCAGCTAAACGTTTATAATATTTTATGTTTTATGTATAAATGTAAAACCAACGATTCCCCTTCTTCCTTTCATAACCTATACTCAATAAAAGAAAAAAACAAGTACAATCTACGAAATGATAATTCTGTTCGACTACAATTTTCGCATACAAATTTTGGTAAATCTTGTGTTTCTTTCCGAGGAGCCTTTCTTTGGAATAAAATAGTTTTGAAACATTTTGACTTTTCTCATGAATGGACTTATACCTCTTATAAAAGGAAACTTAAGAAAATCATTTTGTCCATTGATAATATACTTTTATACTTTTAATAGGAAATTTATTTGAAAATTTCTATTTTTTATTTAAATTATGTTTTTCTTCTAATGTTGTTAAACACAGTTTGTTTTTTTATTTATTTTAAAATATGTAACACGTAAATTTGTAACGAGTTTGCAGCGGTTCTTGACGACAAGACCTTAAGGTCTTCTACGAGTCTCCGCATTCTTTTTTTTTTTTTTATTATTTATAGTAAAAATCCTCACTTGTAATTGTTTATATTATTATATCTTAACTTGTATTTTATAAATATTGAAGAAATGTAAAAAAAGAAAAAAAAAAAAAAAAAAAAAAAATATATATATATAAATGTACTGTGTGAAATGTAGAAACAAAACAGATACACTAATGTGCTACGAGAAACTTGTGCTATTTGTGAAACAACAAAAAATAAATTCGTATCATTAAAAACAGGAGGTGATTTAGTTGGCTCAATTAATTCAGCAACATGTAAAATAAAACTACCATGGTCAAAGCTTCCAAGTGAAATGCGTTTACCAGGTATGAACTTTGCAGGTCCTGGTACTAATTTAGATGAACGCTTTACTTCTACAGACGCATATAAAGAATGGAGTAAACCTGTAGATAGAGTTAATAATGCAGATTACCATCACGATCTTGCTTATAAATACCTTAATGACACGGTAAATAGAAATTTAGGTGATAAAATTATGATCGAAGAAATGGGTTCTATAAAAAATCCGAAAATACGTGAAAGAATTGAACGAGGTATTATAAAACCTATTATATCACCTAAAGTAAAGTTTAAGCTAGGTTCTTTGAAGCCATATGAAGTAGGTGTTGAAAAAACTACCAAAGATAAGTAAAAAAGACGAAGATAAAGAATTAAAATGGGCTGACAAACTTGCAAACGTTTCATAGAACAGTTGCAAGTCATTTCAGAAAAAGAAAAGTAATTGCAAATGGAATCGATGAAATATGGGCTACTGATTTAGTTGACATGCAATCTTTTTCTAAATTCAATGACGGTATAAAATACTTATTAATGGTGATATTTTTTCAAAGTATGGATGAATTGTTCCATTGAAGAGTAAAACTGGAGTTGATGTTGCTAATGCTTTAAATAAAATCTTTAAAGCAAAGAAAGAGTCAAAAAATATGTGTAGATAAAGGCTTAGAATTTTATAATAAGCATGTTAAAGCGGTGGGTGTTGAGCTCTATTCAACTGAAAGTGAAAAAAAAAGTTGCGTAGTTGAACGTTGGAATAGAACAATGAAAGGTAAAATGTTTAAGTATTTTTCAACTAATTCTACCAGGAAATATATTAACGTTTTAGATGAAATGGCAAATAAATACAACAATAGAAAGCATTCTTCAATAAAAATGACACCAGTTGCAGCTAGCGATAAAAAGAATGAAAATGTTGTTTGGTTAAATCTAAATGGAAATGCACGATCAGAGTCCGTAAAACCAAAGTTTTCAACTGGTGAGGAACGTTTGAATAAGGATACACACCGAGATGGACTGAAGAAATTTTTACAGTATCACAGATTCAGTTCACAGATCTACCAACGTATAAAATAACTGACGATAATGGTGAAGAAATACAAGGAACTTTTTATGAACAAGAACTGGAAAAAACTGACTAAAACATATTTAGGATTGAAAAAGTTATTCGTAAACTCATAAACAAATCATTAGTAAAGTGGTATGGATATCCTGAGTCTTTCAACTCATGGGTTGATAATAAAGAATTGAATAGTCTGAAAAATTAGTTATTTAATAGGATATGCTTTATTTTACGCGTAGATTTCACTTGTAAAATCGACGAGCTAAAATATAAGTAATATAGATATGCAATCACACTAAAATTATTATTTCTTTGTTGAAATAATAATTAAATTAATACCACGTCATGCTAGTTGAAGAGCCCATAATATACATGTCGAAAAATGGTGAAGATGTATCATACTTTCTAACGCACACACTTTTTTCTCTTAAAGAAAATTTTTGGTTTTCGGTAATTTTTTGCTACTTGATTTGCCGAATTTATACCAGCTAATGCAACTCTACCGAGTTAAATATTTATTGTGCATTTTAGATTATAATTTAATTTTGTTCTCCATCGTTTATTCTCTGATTGCAATAGCATTTACAATCATTTGAAATAGTAAAATATGCATAAAATTGTTTTCTGATCAACCTACCAAATTAACTCAATCTTATCAACAGAATAAATATATTTTTGCCCAATGCATTGAATCTCGCCCAGTCGGGTGAGAATAGATGCAGCTTGTTATATTAAGATATATGCTCCAGCAGTTTTAACAAAAAACCTTTCGCCGCGAGACCAATTAATTTTTGATAAATTGGGATGACATATTTCAAAATTATAAAATTTCGTAAGGATACATATTAAGAACATAATGTTTTTGAATCCTTACAAAAAGGTATATATTTTAGGTATTTTTATTCTATATATTATTGAGAAAATTATTTTTTAAATCAATTACCCTTACTTTAATTAAAAAACCTATAAATTAATGCTTAATTCAACATCTTTAGCATTGGCGTAAAATTAAAACCCAAATTTATTTTTTTTGTCTTTTTTTGTAGTTATTTTAGGTGCTCCCAGAAGTTCTTGCGGTCTTATCACAGAGCACCGCGGGAGAGCATTTAACAAGAAGTTCACACCTCCTTTCGTACCAATGTCGCTTGTACGGCTAGGGCTGGCATTGAACTTCGGACCTCTGGGTTCTAAGCCAGAATTCTAACCACTTCGCTACGGCTGCTCAAACTTGATAATTGCTATGACAATTATCAAGTTCACAAAATGACAATTAATGATGTCCACGTTAATGTATTTTTGATTGCCTTCAAAACAATACACCTCTTCTGCGTAGTGTTTTTAAAGAAACTAATTTAAAAAATTTCTAATTACAGTACTATGGCCCTGCGTTGAGTATTGAATAATTGTATAACTAAACTTTGAAAAGTTTACTTATAGTTAACTTTTTCAGATAAAAGTGTCATTTCATACAAAAGCATCATGAAATGTGCAGATAATTTTTCAATCGTATATAATCAGAAAACAAACTATACATATATATATATATATATATATATATATACATGTATATATATATATATATATATATATATATATATATATGTATATATATATATATATATATATATATATATATATATATATATATATATATATATATATATATATATATAGGGTGGGCCAAAAGTCACTGAACCATTTCAATTTGAAATAAATAATTTGAAATAATTATTTGAAATAATTTGTATTAATATTTTTTATTTTAACAGTTATATGCATGAAATTTTAGTATCATAAAGTCAAGGCAATGGAAATTGATTTTCTATCACAAATTTAATCTTATTCTTATCACAAATTTACTTTTAGTAAGCTTTAGAAACTTTATTGTTAAGTGTGAAAAATAATATTCTGCATATACCTTCCATCTTCTGTTTCACAAATTGCTCTTTCGATTACCTCTGCCATAACCTTTTCCAAAGTTTATGGGCTTATTTCTCTTATTTCTCTAGTGATGTTTTCCTTTAGCTCCATTAAAGATTGCGGCTTGTTGGCATAAACCTTTTTCTTTAGATATCCCCACAAGAAAAAGTCTGGGCTAGTGAGATCAGGAGAACGAGATGGCGAATTGACATCACCAAATTGAGAAATAATTCTTCTATTAAAACGTTGCCGGAGTAATTGCATGCTTTCTTTTGCAGGATGAGCTGTTGCTCCATCTTGCTGGAACCACATTCCAACTCGATTTTCAATTGCTGGCCATAAGAAATTTTGAAGCATTGCTCTGTACCGCTCTCCTGTCACAGCCACAGCATTTCCATCATCATCTTCAAAAAAGTATGGCCCGATAATTTCATTTGAAGTTATTGCGCACCATACAGTGGACTTTACAGGGTAAAGTTCTTTCTGATGCACAGCTCTTGGGTTTTCTGTTATCCATAAGCAACAGTTTTGTTTATTGACGAACCCATTTAGGTGGAAGTGGGCTTCATCAGACATGATCAATTTATCCCAAATATTTGGTTCATTTTCAGCAAATTCTCGTAATTGAACGGCAAAATGTAGTCTTGGCTGAAAGTCCTGTGGCTTCAATTCTTGGATGAGTTGCACTTTGTATGGATAAAAATTTAGACTTTAGAAAATTAGAATTTAGAAAATTTAGTTATATATATATATATATATATATATATATATATTTTATAATATGTCTATTATAAAATATGTATATCAATTATTTGTTTATATTTAGACAAGAAAGCACTTAAAGATGAAAGAGTTAATAAGTTTGTTATAAGAATTATAACTCATCATTAAGTTTATTTATATTTAGAACAAGAAGAAAATAAAAATAATATTTTTCAAAATTATAAAACTGTTTTATACTTTTTAAATATATCTGTATTTTATAATAGTCTATTAAGGTAGATTGAAGATAGGTATTATACTTTAGTTTTTAACTTAAGAATGAATAAAAAAAGAATGTTTTAAAAAAATGATAAAAAGTATTTAATAGATTTCATAATTTTTTTAGTGATAATAATCGAGGAGGTAGGTAAAAAGTATTTCAATTATAAATTATTAATTTTCTGTTAAATTATACTTATGTTTTGCAATTTTTTTTAGCTTGCTAAAGTTTAAAAATAAGTATATATTTTTATTATTAAATTTTAAATTTAATTTTTGAAATGGTTTTATATCAAAATAAAAGTAATAATTTGATAAATTAAATTTTCATTACAGAAAAGAAAAATTGGGTTTTATTGTTAAATAGTGGGGGCTTTAAGCATAAAAATAGTTCAAACTGTGATACCAGCATAAAACTTGGCAAAATTGTTCTTAATAACTATACAAATTGATATAGAAATGGACCCCACTTGTCAGTATTTTAAGTTTTGAGTTATGGAGTCTTCTATTTTTAGTTAAATGAGCTAAAAGAATTTCATTTTATATAAAGGGGGCATTAAGTATAAATAATTCAAACTGTAATAACAGCTTGAAAATTTCAGGAATATGTCTAAAAAATAAAAGAATTTAAGAAAAAAAAAGAGACCTTGTTCTGAAAATATTTTTTTGGTTCTGGGGCGACCCTCAAGTTCGAACCTCTGTTTTTGTATATAGGGCCAATAAGTTCAAATAGTTCAAACTGTTATACCGGTTTAAAATTTTCAGCAAATTCTCTATGATTTAAAAAATTCAAAAAAACAAGGAGACTGTTTTAAAAATATTTGTTTGGTCCAGGGGCGACACCTAAGTCAAAACCCCTTTATTTTATATAGTCGGGGCAATAAGTTTAAATAGTATTAATTGAAACACGATTGAATAGTTCAAATTGATACATGATTGAAACTTTCTGGAATTTGTCTAAGAATTAAAAGATAAGCATAAACAGCAAATTCAGTTATCACCGTTCCAATGACAAACAAACTGAGATTGGTTACATTGCACTTTAAAACCTATACTTGTTTCGTACTTCAGTTTAAGTTATTGTTTGTAGCAGATATTTATTTATTGCTCAAAAGAGTTTTTTATAATCTAGAGTTGTTTGTTGCTTGGCTTTAGATAAATCACTCATTAAGTTATCAACTTTATGGTAACCATTGCATTTAATGAGTGTTTTTTTTTAATACATTACTTTGTAAAATATTAAAATCTTTCCTTATTCAAAAATTTTTTGTTTTTCTGTTATTATTTTAAATTTATAGTTGACTCGAAATGGAAAAGAAAGTAAAGTCTGTATTTTTGTGTATTTGGATTGATTTACTTGTATTTATTATTCACCCATCATATATTTCTTAAAGATAAGCTTTTAAGTATATCTATATTGTAAATATATATAAGGATATGTAATTTAATTATATTATTATGTACTTTTTTATACTTTAAAAATTGTTAACCATTTTTTGAAATTGTTCATTACTTTACCAATTTATTATTTATTCGTGTGCTGTTTAAGTGAAATTTAAATCACGGAAACTTGAATACTTTTTATGTAAATCAAAGAAAATTTGTTTTCAGATACTATTTTCAAAAACAAATAATCGATTTTATATCTAAAATGTTTGCTAGGTATAACTTTTTTAAATTTTCATATGAACAGAATATAAACTGCAACATTACTTTTATTTACGGAAAACTCTGCAACTCAGAATTTTCCGTAAATAAAAGTAATATTGCAGCAACTCAGCTGGCGGAATTTTTACGGAAACATGGCAGCTGAGTTGCTGCAACCTTTTAGTTGTTTAACAGAAAAAACCAATTTATTTTTAACGGAAGTATCCGTTTATTTACGAAAAATTTCTGACAGCTGCAATGACAAACCTCCCGTTGTTTAACGGTAAAATCCCATTGCATTTTAAAGGAAATATTCGTTTATTAACGGAAATTTCCGTTAACATGCGACGGGTTTTTCCGTAAAATAAGGGGAGGTTTGGTCATCACAGATGCCGAAACTTTTCCGTTAAAAACCCCTTTTTTTTTTAAACAGTGAAGATGTGAGATATTTAGGTAATATTTAAATAAAAAATACAACTTTTTATTCGTACTCAGAGTTTCATGCGTGGCGGCTATCATAAGCCATATATCTTTAAATCAAGAAGTTAAAAAAAAGCTTTAAAACTACAAATTAAACAATGAAATGAAGTCTGACGTCAAAAATTAAATTACACGAAGTCTAACTTTACCCTGTGTCAAATTGACAAATAAGGAATTTATCTCAATGGCGACATTTCTGTATAACCTTTTTTATTTAATTAACTGCTTTCATTGTTTGAAATGATTTCATATTTTCATTAAGGGATTAGCCTTTTTCAAACCGTGTCAGACCTGGTAACTAATATTTACTTAAGGGGACGTTTTTTTCAAGCGCAGTTTATGTTCAAAGAACTATATAAACAACATACATCGAACAACTGATAATAACTTTCTTTTATAATCGAAAAATCTTGTAAAATTTATCAGTTCACATTAGAAGAAGCTTTTGGGAACTCAAATAAATTTGAAAAACTTCAACAATTACTATTTTTCTGCTTTGAAGCATACTTGCAGCTTTTTCTTGTTGGCCAATTCTTCCCTCGTGATTCAACAAATATTTTTTAAATATCTTTTGGTCTACAAACGGCATTTTAGAGTTTTCTATTTCCCATTTTGCAGAATTTGGTGGTGTTATAAAAGGATCTTAATTGCATTCAAATATGAAATTTCGATCAGCCTTGCTCTTAATTTTGTTGAGCGAATTCGGATATCGATTAAACTTTTTAATTCGATTTAGAAGTACATCCTTTGTGCCTGAAGTTAGCAGTTGCAGATTTTTTAACGTAGTTAAAAATTTCCCTTTTATAATACCACCAAATTCTGCAAAATGGGAAATAGAAGACTTTAAAATGCCGTTTGTAGACCAAAAGATATTTAAAAAATATTTGTTGAATCACGAGGGAAGAATTGGCCAACAAGAAAAAGCTGCAAGTATGCTTCAAAGCAGAAAAATAGTAATTGTTGAAGTTTTTCAAATTTATTTGAGTAACGCTTTTGTAAAAGCAATGGTGAAAAAATCATATAAACAAAATGCCGGACCTGCTATTATTTTATTCGTTAATGGAGTGCCATTTAAGTCACATTGTCCTTGTCCAGTTGGTTCAAGCAATTTATGTTGCCACGTTTAATGTTTACTTCTGTTTTTACAATATTACCCATCTACAAAAGAAAAAATACTTGAGCTTATTTGTACACAAACACTTCAAAAATGGCACAATAGTGGTCAAAAATCTTCTTTAGAAGAGCATTTAACTTTTATTTTTAAAAAAAAAAGCAATTTGCCTTGCTGATCATGATTATACCAAAGCAATTTTATTTGATAAAACAATATTATTTGACGATACAATAAAGTTACAGAGAAATAACACGATAATAACAAATTTCAACAATTCTACATTAAATATACAAATTAGTATTGCAATCTCTGAAGAAATTTTGACACAAGATATTTTACCTATTGAAGTACTAAAGTGTGCTTATTTTAAAAAAGATATTAATACACTAAATATTAGGAACAGTAAAAAGAAACAATTATAAATAAACCCAAAAGCAAAAGTTTATATACATAAGACATTTAAAATGCATAAGAATTTTAAATTCATCAAAACCACAGGTAGCCAGTTATATAGATGTAACACAAAATACTGAAGAGTGGTATCAGTTACGTAGATTTAAAATTACTGGAACTTGATTGCCTCTTTTAATTAGACTTCAGGGAAAAAATAAATTTATGGAATGCTGGGGTACTGTAAAAACTGGTAAAAGGGAAGATGACAAACTTTTAGCCATTAAAAATATTAAAAGAGGAGTTAAGTTTGAAAAAACTGCTATTTCTTATTATGAAAAAGTTTCGAAAATCAAAAACAGTTAAATGTGGTTTCTTAACACACCCTACAAAAATATGCTACAGAGGAAGCCCAGATGTTCTTGCTGCTGATGGCTTCCTTTTAGAGGTTAAAACAAAGGCAGAGAACTGGAATGGACCCCTTCAATCACTAGATCAATTTCCACATTATTATATACAATGCCAATTGCAAATGTTTTGCGCTGATGCTGAGTTTTGTATTTTATTATCTTATCATCCAGAGTCTGGAAGTGGGATATTTTTTTTTAATTGAAATAAATAGTCTACTAATTAATATATTATTAGACATTTGTGACAATATTTTATTAGATTCAAAATTTTTAGAATGGAACTATGATGAAAACAAAGAATTTTTCTTACTCGGAGAAAAATTGCTCGCCAAAGAACTAAACTTTGAAAACCTGCAACCGGTTCGAAATATAGTCAAGAAATACACAAAATCAATTGTTTTATTAAACTTTGAAGAGATTATTGACTTTACAATTCAAACATAATATATTTTTACTTATAATTATATTTCCCTTTTTTTGAAACATTTTTTATCAATTATATAATTTATTCATTGGTCTTATAGGAGTTAATGTTATATTTGTAATATCGCACAACATTTGCCAAGTTGATCCTAGTAAATCCATTTGATTTAAAGGCCAGGCATTGATTAGGATTTTCCAATTACGTACTCTCCCAATATAACGTTCAACATGAATACGGGTGGAAGCAATATTAAAGTTATTTGTATTTCACATTCTGAAAATTGGTACTCTTTTTGTTTTGGTCGATTTTAGTATACACCTTTGGAAGAGCATTGTTCTGTTATTGCAAATCCTTTATCGGACATCATTTCGTGATCTTCTCGTATAAGTGATAGTATATCTAACTTCTCTGTAGTTTCAGAGTCTAAAATAGAGCCTGGATTAATGTCACTGAAAAAAAGGCCCATTCCATGAGGGGCTATTCCGATAAGGGCTTTCCCTGTATGAGTGTTTTTGTAGTGAGAAAACATTAAACTTACTCAAATCAAAATTAGAAGCATGCTGAAATTTGAATTCAGTGGTATCTATAACAATATCAGTTAATCCATTGCCAGTTTTTACAAATATATCTGGCATTTTTATTAGAAGAAAACTACCATCAACTTTTAAATCTATTTTGTTAAAAATGGTAGCACATAATATTATCCAACCAGTGAAAATTCTATGTACAGTTGTATAAGACTTTTCAAGCAAAAATGACATAAATTTTAAATCTAGTCCATGACGACACACAGTCAGAACACTAAAGAACTGTGTTTCATTATTAACAGTTTTTTCACCTGTATTTGGTCAATCTGGGTATGTTTTAAGATGTAAATAAGGTCGAACACATTCAAAAAGCATATCAAAATTTTCCTTTGATACCCCACATAAATATTGAAATGTTTGTTTTTTAGATTTAATATTTTTATAGGTGAATTGTTTTGTTCTGCGATTAACTATGCTACCAAAAAGATGCATAACTTCAACTTCTAACTCTTGAATTTTTACACTTTGCTCAAACATTTTATTTTCAAATTTGGTTGTGAAATTGTTTTTTTCTTTGATAACAGTTTGCAATAATTCGATTGTTTTTAAGGATTTTTCAAGTTGTTTTTTCAACTCAGTTTTTGAACATTTGCTAGTTTTTTTAAAAGTTTGTTTAGCACGAACTACCATGGTTCGTCTATTTTTGAAACTGTTTATATTTAGGACTACTGATAAAGCAGTTTTATATCTTCTTGCAGCATTTTTAAATACTAACAATTTCTTTGCTTTGCTTGTTGTCAAAGTTGCGTTAATATAGCTTTTTTTTGAATTTATAACTCTATTTTTAAACTTTTCCAACTGATCTGGAGGAACAATAATATCTGGTAAATGGTCGGTGTTATCTCTAGAATTCCTACTCCAATGGGCAGAACATATATGTCCTTTTTTCCAATTCATTCCTGAAGTTTTAAAAAGCTTCATGCAGAGTTTCTGAATATTTTCACATTTAGGCAATCGATAAGCTTTTATATGATTTCCCTCATTATTTTTAGATCTAAAGTTGTTGAAACACAAATACGAGCTGCAATACCACTTCATAATTTAGAAAATAATAAGACTAAAAAAACAACGAGTTCAATACACAAACAAATATTGCGCTTTTAAAAAATGTCCCATCAAGTTAATATTAGTTATCAGATCTGACGCGGTTTGAAAAAGGCTAATAACAACACAATTGTGTTGTCAGATTATACTCTTCATATCTTCAAATTATTTTCTAATTAATGAGCAGGATTTTTATTATTATTTTATAAGTTCCAAACTTCTTTAATATTTCTGTATCGTTTTTTATATTTGGGGATATTAAATGATTTTAAATGGTTGGCATATCTCAGTTTAGAAGGCGTTTCGCTAATACCAATATAAGATTTTTTTATTGAAGGGTTATCCAAAGTAATAGTTACAGTAGGCAAAAAATTAAATGGCACAAGGATTTTTTTTAATTTTTTTTTTAACTTATCCGTTTTCTCATGTTTTTTTTAAACTGTAAAAAATGTAAATGTACATCAAAGAGTACTACTATTATTAAGATTTTTATATGTATTTGTGCATTATTTGACCAAAGGATTATTGTCTTTAAAAACATTAAAAGCACACAGGTGTTATATTGGAAGCAAAAAAATAAATGGCACAAAAACTTTGTTTAGTATTTTTTTGAATTTTTGTTGGGGAAAAAAAAAACATTTTGGAAAGTTTAAGTCTAAAATTATATTTACATATGTAACATATAAGATGTGTTTGTATGTAGCATATAAAATATATTTGTAACACAAAAGTTTTGATTAATTAAATAAAATTGATTAATTTATAGCAACATGCGCATCGTAATACGACATTGGACGATTTCTCAAAGAAACTTAGTTGTGGATTTGGTAAATAATGGCAAGACCTACAGAGAAGTTAACAAACACACTGGAATCCCTTTCCGAACTGTCAGCAACATTATTAAAAAGCATAATTTGCATGGGACTACAACTAATATATCAGGAAGAGGCCGTAAAAGAAAAACATCTGCCTTCATTGATAGAAACATTATTTTAAGCTAGATAGAAACATTATATTAAGCAGATTTGAAGTTGCTCAAAAGATTGCAGACAAAGTTAAAAAACACAAAATTATGATTTTAGCTCAAACTATCAGAAATAGAATTAGAGACCAAGGATTTCATGGTAAATTATGTCGCAAAAAACCCTATGTGACTCTAAGACATATGAAACAAAGACTATTATTTGCAAAAAAGTATGCGGACAAGACTATCGAGTACATCTTTCCGTTGTTTCAAAATTAAACAAGTATTTACGTGAACCTCAAAATTTTACGTTTCTTTATTTTTTTTGAAAGCCACTTAATACCCCCTTTAATACCCCGAATCCAACCACATTTTTTTATAGCTAACAAGGTTGACAATAAACTAAGTTTTTGTTTGGTGAGTAGCATAACCAAGTATTTTCAATAGATATTCCTGATTTTGTAACTTTTTTAAAGTAGTTTACAGAGAAAGAACAATTTTTATCATCTTTTGGAAACGGCCCGTCAGGACGACAAGAACCGACATTTAAAATGAAGTTTTTTTCTACTACTGTTATAGCATCTTTAAAGTTCGCAAAATCAGAAGGACTCACAATTAATTTCTGATACTTTAGTTGTATTTGACAAATTTGATGTTTCATGTTTGATGCTGTTTTCGATGTTTTCAGAATACTTTTCGGTCGTATTGGTCGTAGATGAAAGTATCTACAATTTTATTAATATTTTGTAGTTGCATTGTGTTTGAAGTTGAAGCAAAAAAATATGTGAGTTTTGGTATTTTCAGCAGCTTCAAATGTTTCATTTGCTATTTTTTATTTTTCCTCTTCCTGAAACCACTTTTTCTTTTTTTTTTTTTCTTTTTTCTTGCTATTCATTTTCACAATTGTCTTTTAATCAACAAAATAATTAAGTTTTTTTATAAATAAAAAGACATTAAAAAATAAATAAATAATAAAATCATAACACCTAAATTACAAAACGTAAATAAAAAAACTGAAAAGCTGGCAACTAAATTCAAATATTAGTTAAAATTAGGCCCGTTGGAAAAAAAATTGTATTAAGAGGGGCGGGGGGCGGGGGATATACTGGGTAGGTCAAATAGTTGTAGGTTAAAATTTTTTGTCAAAGGTACGTACGCCAAAACTACGGATAACAAATTAGGTCCTTGCTATCCTTTTTTTTCTATTATTTCTTAATTTGTAATCACTTGCTTTTTTCTAAAAACTAGCTTCAAAAATATCTATTTGAAAATTTATTGAGAGAGTGGGAAGTGGGAAAATGCCTCAGCTGCTCCGGTTGCTACGGGCCTGAAATTATTAGTTCTTAATTTAAAAAAACTAAATTTTTTAATAACACTCCTCCTTAGGGATCGTCGTTAAATTACGCAACGCTAAATTTATTCAAAAAGCAGAAGTAGAAGATCTTTTTGTCTTTTACACAGTGTTTTTCATTAAATTTTCTGTCTTTTTATTTAACTACTCTGCAAAAAAAAACTTTTTTGTTTTGCTTATTAATGAAAATTAGCGTTGCGTAATTTATGAACGATCCCAAATATAAAAAAAATAAAATTATTTACAAAACTAATGAAAAAAATTTAGCAGCGTAAATTAAAACATATCTTGCTTAAGTTTTTTTTAACACGGGTAAGCAAGTTATTGTATTACTTAAATAGATTAACTATTTAAGTAACTTAATTATCGTACTTTGCGTTAAATTGTTTTGACTACATAATTGCGGCTCTGAAAATTCTAAAATCTTTATATAAATTAGTGAAGTTTTTTTTAATATTTGCAGATATCTTAAAATAAAAAGATGTTCACTATTTGAAGAACTAGTCAAGATTATTAACTTCATAATAGTAGTACAAATTGCTAAACTTGTACTATTAATATAAAGTTAATAATTAACGACACTTTTTAAAATTTTTTCTTAATCACCTCGGGCCCACCATGATGTAAATGGTGTTATAATATCACAACCATCTATATCAAGAAAAATTAAAAAGATAGGGATGAGTCGAAAAAGACTCTCTTTGATTCCAATTGAAAGAAATGATATAGAAAAAATCAACGCAAGTATTATCTATGCAGCCGAGATATCAAGAATCGGGAGTAAAAATCTCGTGTTTCTTGATGAAAGTGGTTTTAAGCAGCATACGAAAAGAAGATATGGTTATTCACCTCTGAATATAAAAGCCGTTGTTGCTGTTCCAGCAAATAAATCGGGTAATAAAAGTTTAATATGTGCTATTGATTATAATGGGATCATTGGTTATAAATATAGAACAGGCTCTTATAATGGAACTGAATTTATTAATTTTATTTCAGTGTTGGCTCCATATTTCGCATCGCACCCGAATAGCATTATTAATTATGGATAATGCCAGAATTCATAAAACTCATGAAGTTCAAAGAGTATTAAGTACTCTTAATATTCCGTTTAAATTTATTGTGCCTTGTTCTCCTGAATTGAATCCAATTAAGGAATATTTTTCAATGTTTAAATCAAGATATTGTGCAATACGAAGAGCAAATCCAACATTAACAATTGAACAATGCTTAGATTTGGTGGCATCATCTGATAATGATTATTCATTACAATGCCATGGATTTTATGAAAATATGAGAGGATGGGTTGAAAAGGCTCAAAACTGTGAACAATTCATTTAATTAAATAATATAATTTTTTTATTTAAAATTTTATTAAGTTTTTAATAAAAATTGTCGATGATTTTGAATATATGTGACTATAATTTTGAATACAAGTGATTATAATTTTGAATAGACCTGATTATAGTTTTGAATAGATCTGATTATAATTTTGAATAGATGCGATTATAATTTTGAATACAAGTGATTATAATTTTGAATACAAGTGATTATAATTTTGAATAACCCTGTATATCAAAAGTTGCCGTTGTCGTTTCGGTCCCCGTTATGTTTCCGGAAATTCCCTAGTGTATAACTCGCGAAGCTGTCGTAGCTTTTTTGTACTTTTGGTACAAACAATAACTCCGTAAAATAATTTTATCTACAAGATCGAATTCTGTATTTTTTTAAAGCATCTGCAATCGCTAATTCTAAGCAATGTGCAACCATATAAACACGAGCCACGGACTTTTTCGCAAAGAATGGTTTTAATACTACTTTGATCGCCTTTAGCGCCGTCTGAATTAAAGCGAATGCATATGATAGGTGTTAGCAAATTTAGAATTCTTTTACAACTTTTACAACACTTTGGTCTTTTCCAGATTTAAAGTGTTTTATATCAACAAACAAAGTGCTGATCTCAACTGCATCAAAATATAATGCATAAAGCACCTCATTTTCAATAACTGAACTGTCTGTTGAACCATCACATAATGCACTATAAAATTTAGCATTTCTAAGGCTATCGTATAACGAATTCTGCAGACTTTTTGCAATATAGTCAATAAACACAACGCAATGATGATCTAAAATATAGGGTTCGCCCACATTTACACCGAAAAGCTCAACTAATTTAATGGTTGGAACAAACTTTAAAATAGGTAAATGATGTTTTTCTATAAAGTAAAAAAGTCAACATTTTTAAAGGGTTTTTTCAAGGTCTTTTTTTCCATTTTTTTCAAACCATCAATGGTTGTTGCGTTATTTTTACAAAGCAATAAGATGCATTTGGTCAATTATAATACTTTTTATAAAAAGACTGTATGCTTTTAAGTGCGGTTGAGGCTTACAATGACATTTTCCTTTGTTTCCATACACTCAATTTTCCATAATTTGTTGATCCAAATATAAATATATTTGTATAATAGGCATAGTTTTTATTGAATCATTGAACTCGATACACAACTTGCATTTTAAGTTTATTTTTTCATTTAAATCTGTCTTAAAATAGCCATTCGCTAAGTAAATACTCGTTCTAAAAGTGGTTTAAACAAAGAAAATATAGTTTTTTGAACTTTGTTTTCTAGTGGCTCAACTGGTGAATCAAACCATATTGTCCCTCAGTTGATTTCATTTTGATGAGGGGCACATATGTGGTACTGTATTTTAAGTGCCTCACGAACTTTCCGATGAGGCACTTGAAATACGGTACCACCAATGTGCCCATCAACAAAACAGTATCAATTTAGATGAGGGACAATATGTGTCAACAAAGTCTTGGACACCATTCATGGCGCACTTACGTCAAAAAAAGATGGAACCATGCCATTAACATAAAATAGAACCGTCGTTTTAAAAATAAGATAGAATAAAAAATAAATAATAATAAAACTTTTAAGTTGTTAAGAGTTTTATTATTTTTATTATAGACGCTGGTCACAACAATCCAGTGAAAGTTTTTTTTAAAATAAATTTAGTAATGAGAGAAACTCGTGTTTATTGATGCACAGGAAATAATAATTTACATACTCTCATACATGATTTATACATTCAAAAAAAAAAAATGTATATATATATTTATAATTGTTACAAATACTATATATATATATATACATATATATATATATATATATATATATATATATATATGTATATATAGAAACGCACACGCGCACACACACACATAGATAGATATATCAGTAGGGTGGTTCTTAAACTCTTTTTTGAAATTTTAACCGGGGTTTTTCCAGTAATGAAATTTTAAAAACGCTAAATACCAAAAATTTCGATTTTAAAACCAATTTTACATCCCCCACAAGACATTGAAAGTTCAATTAATGGATTGCGCAAGTGTTGCGCAAAGTTTATACTAACAAACTGTTGTTTTTTCTTAATGGGGTTCACACAATTTATTTGACAATCACTAAGAAACAATGCTACAAAAGTTTACCACAGATATTGCGTAACATAATTTAGTTTAGTTACTATTATTCCAATACATCTCAAACATTATCGATACTTTCGTTATTATCGATATTATCGTTTATTATCGATATTATCGTTTCGATATTATCGATACTTTCGTTCCATTATGGATTTAATATTTTGAAATTGCATTTAAGGAAGTCATTAAATCCAAATTCTCTTGAGACAACAATAGTTCTTAAGAACATGCCGCAACGTTAATAAGTTTAATTTGCAACGTTCTAAATGAACCTTATTCTGTTTCATTTTAATGTTGCAAAGTATATATCTAAACGTATTGTTAATAACAGCGCTTATATTACTAGCTTCAGTCTTGTATTAAACCACGACAATGGCTCCCATATTAAAGAAGATTGGTAGACCTAGTAAAAGTTTTGGAAATAATGTATCTATTGATGCAGAAGAGTCAGTACTTAGATCAGGGCTAAAACGTTCACTACATTTGATACATATTCCAGCTGTTGCTATAAACAAAAATATTGCCGATAAAAAAAGCAGACGTTCTTTTCATTTAAATCATTGGATTGTTGGTTTTTCCTTAGAAAACTTTAAAGGATGAAAGCTACCATTGACTAGAGCTATACTGCAAAAATATCTTTTTGCGATAGAAAACAATCCTAGAAAAGAAACAAGACTCATTGCAAATCATCTAGTTAGCAAAATTGTTAAAAACTTTTGGTTACCTCTCGTATTCCAACGAAGCCAAAAAAGAAGGACTGTGCTGATCAGATTGTCCGTGCAGCAGCTTTAAATGATGTTACACTTTCTAAATCATCAGTTCATAGGGCAAGATCAGCTAACAGAATTGAAGAAGCTAAATTTATTAAAAAAACTTGGATTCCACCTGAATAGTTGGAAATTCATTAAGATGGAAAACTTTCAAGCAAGCTATTGGAAAAAAGAAAAAGCGACTTGCTGTGTATGCAGGGCCACCTAAATTCCTAGGTACTCTTAAAATTGCTGACGGATGTCAGCAATTTTAAGAGTACTTAGCAATTTAGAAGGTTGCCCTGTTCTGGTTGTTCTTAACATGATCAACATTGAAAACGCATTGTTGTTGAGTGATGAACCAAGTTGATAAATGACAATTAAAAGCATCTGTTGTTGCAGTTGTCTATGATACAACATCTGCAAACAGTGGAGCATATAATGGAGCTGCTATTCTAATTGAGAAGCAAATTGGTCGTTCCCTACTCCGAATTGAATGTAGACATCATATTCCAGAGCTCTTTAAAAGCAACATCCAATGCTATTTGTGGTTCGAACAAATCACCAAGAGTTCAGTTGTTTGAAAAATTCAAAGAAGAATTTCATAACCTTAGCAAGAATATAAATGAACTTAAAGTGTGGGACTGGCCTCATGATAAAAATAGTTTTTTATTTCAACAAGCACTTGAAGTAAAATATGGGCAATGAGAGAAAAACATTTCCTCGTGAGGGCTATCGCAAATTAGTGAAGCTTAATCTATTTTTTTGGTTGGATACTAAAAGAGGTTTCCACATTCCGTATGCTGGTTCTAATCATCATGCAAGGTGAATGTCAAAAGCCATTTGTTATACAAAAATATTCCTACTATCCCGTACTTTTGAACTTTCTGATGAAGAAGTAAGAAAGATTGAAAAGGATGGCTGAGTACATTTGTCTTTTTTACACAGAGTAATTTCTTCAATCTGCTATTACTTTTTCTGCTCTAGCTAATGACCTGCATTTCTTTTATTTAATGAGAAAATTTAAATCAATCGACCTTGTAAGTACAGAAAAAACTATCAAGTCTTTTGAAAGACACCTTGGATTCTGAGGAGCTAGTAGTCTTTTCATTGTTCGACGACTCTGTGAGTTATGCAAAAAAGACTGATTGGTCAGAAACTTATAAACTTACCAAGACCTAAAGTATTTACTCCATATAAACTTAAGACTCCGATTATTATTTGGCGCGACGAAGGAAAACCTTTTTTTATCGCCTTTTATTGGCGAAAAGTCATGGTTTCCTTCTCATTTGTTAAAATTAAACAGAGCCCAAGAATGGCCAAACGTTCCATCAGAACATTGGAACAGATTCGAGGTCTTTAACGCCGCAAAAAAATTTGTATGTAATCTTTCTTGTGTCAACGATATTGCAGAGCAAGGTATCAAGCTTATAGGAGACATTAAAGACAAATGTTTTGACCCAGTAGAGAGAGAACAACTTGCTCAAGTTGTTAAAAAGCATCGAAACAGCTTTAAAAGTGCATATTTCTCAAAGAAATCAATTGAAATTAATTTTCAACAAACAAAGAAATAAAATTTCAGTTACGTTATTAATTGTAAATTTATTAATATATCAATAAGTCTTTTGTGGGATATGTACAAATAGTCGTTAACTAATTTTGTATTATTGTTTTTTAATGGTTAATAATTAAGTTGTGTAAACCCCACTAGGTAACTATAACAGTTAGTTTTTAAAAAAGTTGCAAACACTTGCGCAATCCGTTAATCCACAAAACTCGCCACACTTGCGCAATCCGTTATTCTAACTTCCAATATTTTGTGGTGGATCTAAAAATTGTCCTAAACTCAAACTTTTTTGTATTAAGGGTTTTTAGATCAAATTTTATTACTGGTAAAAATCCCGATTAAAATTTCAAAAAAAAGTTTAAAATTGACCACACTAATACTACACTCTCTAATGTAACTAAAAAATATATCGCAAACTAATAGAATAATATGTATAGAATATCACATCCTCGTGTATTATATTTATAAATGACATAATTACCTCTACTTGGTGCTTAGAATATTACAATTCCCTAATGTAACTTAGAAATATATCGCAAACTATTAGCATTTTATGTTTAGAATATCACACACCCCTTTTATATTGTTTATAAATGTCATAACTTAAATGAGGCAAATTTAAGTTATAACATTTAAGCAATTACTTATATTTGCAGCTTTGAATCCTAGAATATTACATTCCCTAATTTAATTTAGAAGTATATCACTAATTGCCATTATTATATATTTAGAATATCGCATCCCCTATGTAAATTGTCTATAAACGTTGTAACATTTTGATGTATTTCCTGCTTTGACTTTTTGAATATTAAATCCTCTAAATGTAATTAAAAAATGTATTGCATACCATCAATGTTCAATGTTGTGTGTTGATAATATCATATCCCCCATGTATGTTGTTCATAATTTTTTGTTTATATTTTAGAATCTGAGAAAGTCAAATTCGCTAAGTATATTATTTATAAAAGCTGTACTTATTTGTTGAACTTAATACTCAGCATATTACATCTTCTTCTTGTTAAAATTGAGAATATTACATCGCCTCATTTAAGTTTGTAAAATATTGCATAGTATGTAGTAGATAATACAAAATATATGAAAATATTAATAGAAAATCAACATTTCTAAAATAAAAAGTTAAATTGTTATATAATTTCTTGTGGACTTCATTTACATCTACAGTAAATGTATTTTTTAAGAATTTCTTTAGGTATTAGTTGCGTTGTTATTATATTGTGAACGTATTTGTATTGTTGGGACCTGCTTGGTTCCCTACTAAGTTCTATCACTTTAAAACGCATCCTCGCTTTCATTATTTCTTGCAATGCGGTGATATTCTAGAATGATGTGATACTCAGTTACAGTCCCCCAAAGGTCATAAAGGTTTTGGAAAATGGGGTAAAACTGTATTGTCTCGCAAGTGTGAAATTTGTTTACCTATTGGGTCATGCAGTAAGGAATTGATAATCTAACTTGTAGAAATAGAAAGCTGATTATTAATAAAATATAAAATAATATTCTAGAAATGCATAACTTTTATCAATATTGGTCAGTGTGAACATTAATGGAATTCAAAAACAAAACCGTTTCGAAAAAATAGTTTTTGTTAAACTTTTCTTGCAAGTTCAAGGCCAATAACAAACATTGACACTATGAGAGCCATTCAACAGTTTAGGTGACACTAACAGTCATAATGTTATACAATAAGCATTAAACATTGATACATAATCAGTCGTAATTGCATATTTGTCAGCCTAGTCAATGTCAATTCTATAGTTTACACTAAACGCTCTTTATATCTTCGTGTCTAGAAAATTTTCACGATTGCATTTTGATAAAGCTCATTTATGCTTTTTTACAACTTTGCAGAAAATACTGTTTTTATTCTTCAACTTTCGTTACTGTTGCATTAAAATTCTGGATAAGTGTAACACCGCGTTCGGCACAGTCATAGACTAATTTTATGAAAGATTAAAATGCATTATTTTAGGATTGGTTTTTTGACCATTTTTCAACAGGAATATTAGGAAAACTATAATTGATGGTCAAGTTCTAAAGAAGCTCTGAGATTGCGGACAATTCAGACTTTGTACGAAGTAAACTCTAAAGACATTTTTTTTAAAAATATGTTCACCTCCAGCAAAGCTGTACGCAACCACTATTAGAGTTGGAAGTGCCTGGAAGAGAATGGATAAAGTTTATAGAGCAATATAATGATTGCGAGACGACTTAAAATATTGCAAATTATATGAATCAAGAAAACAAGATAAAGGAAACGAATTCCGAAAAACTGATGATGGAGGTAAAAAACTGGAGGTATAAGAATTTTTACTACATTTATGAACAGTCTCAGTAAAAAGATGAGCCCTAATAGAACGACGAGCAACATGAGTTTAGTTGATGGCACACAAGACGCTTGTTCTTTATAGCAGTGCCCATTATAGTATTTATAAAAAGGGAGAGAAGCAACATTACGACGATGTGATAATGTTTGGGAGTTGGCTTCAAGAATTGCTCCAACTATGTTTACAATGCGTTTTTGCACCTTGTTGAAAAGAGAAAGGGTTTCAATAAAAGATTCGTCCTTGGTTGTGCAACTGTATTTCGTACAACAACAGATTTAAAATTTATAGAGATAAAGAATAGAATTCCAAGTAAGAAAGTAGTGAGCACCATAAACAGCAACCTTAGTAGATGCTAATTTTGCAATGGATTTAATCTATTTTTTCTAAGAAAGATCATAAGTAAGAGTTAATCTTAGAATATGAAGAGTATATGGCTCAGCAAGTACATTATCATTAACAAATATAGGAATATCTAGACTATTGCGATAACGACTGTTTATCTAAGTTAAAGCTCACCAACTACTGTGAGCCCCATGCTGCAGCAGAGCTGACATCCTCTTCAATGCTCTCTATAAGCAATCAGAGAGTGTTGGGTACTTATCAAGACAAAAATAAATGGTAGTATCATAAGCGAATTTTAACCAAATGCGAACCAGGTGCAATGATCCTCGATCATCTTTCATTGTTGACAGAAGCAGTGTTTTCACTTCACAAGATAGATTATGAGAAAACAGAGCAAAAGGTTCTAGCTTATGACTCAAATACCATTAATGACGTACCGGCATCTACAGACCTGTTTTCTGCAAAGGAACAGCATCGTAGTTGTATAAGTTTCGGACATGTGAAATTTTATTGAATTGTGTATCAGTTCCTGTTCATCATGAAAACCAAGATTGGAGATATACATTTACTACAAATCTGATAAATCCTCGAATTTGCTACAGTTTTGTTGCTATAAATATGCAATTCACTGTTCATCATGTAGTTGGCTTTTGCCATATATCTGGCACTGCGAAGGGCGCTAGGTTTTCGTTTAGCTCCTGAACTGTTCAATGCAGTTATCAATGCCAACAGTTGAAGATATTCCAGAAAATCATCTTGTGGATGACCAAGTTAAGGCTACCCTGCAATGAACTTCTTCAATTTGTCACCTGCGGATATTAAACGTGTTGATTGAAGATTTGGTTTATGGTGTACAAGAGAAAGGAGGGAGGCATTTCTTTTTGAACCTCCTAAAAATTAAAATGTCAGGTCTAGTTGATGGGCCAAGAAGTATTTAAGCTCCATTATTTATTTTTCCAGTATTTGAAGCAGTCCTTTTGAAGCACATGCCTATAAATTGAGAACCACATTGCCAGGACTTCAAAAGCGCCTGAACTACCTACATTGCTGAATTTTCTGATCCTGAGCTCAATTTTGGTACACCTAGAAGTTTTTTGCTTCTGTAAGTATTCTTTATAAAAGTAGATGTCAAAACTGGCAATCTATATCAGGCAGCAGTTTGTCATTCCAGTGTAAAACATATTTTTCGGTCTTAGAGTTCTTCTTGATCTACTTAGCAGCTTAATGGCCGAGTTTAAGTCGTTTATGACAAATTGTGCTTTTTGAAAGTATCGCTGACGACATTGAGTCACTTATTTTGTTGACCAGAGATGATATGATCATAGTTTACGTACGAATACTTTTATTCTTTCTGTCTAATACAGGTGACACTTTTAGAGTTAGCACCTCACTGTGTTTTCATTTTTCGTCACAATTTGTACTATTATCTAGATTCGTATGTTTGACAATAAATTCATCTGCAAATTTTTAATGTTCCTCATCTGAGGAGGAGCTTAGCTGCAGTCCTTCTGATTTTGCTGTATTGTCTTAAAAAGTCGTCTTTTTTTCTACACTTTTTTTATGACGGTGAAAGCATTCGTTGTCAACAGACACAATGAGCCCAGTTCTCGATTCTTGTTGCAATTCGAGAAACTGTCAATCTTCCTCGTTCTTTATTAGTTCATTGGAATTGGTTATTATCAGCAGATTGTCAAGTTTCTCACTATATTCCTTTTTCTTTCTATATTCCTGACGGTCCTTGTCATCAATCAGTGCTTTATCACCTCAACATGCTGGCAATGAATATCCTTATTTTTTTGAGGGGCAGAAAGTCAGCAGTTGATCATATACTTTATGTGCAGTTTTAGCAACTGTCAATTTCTGCTTCCTGTAGTAGTGAAAAAAATTTCATATAATATCACGTCCCGAATGAAGGCATGCCCCTGTTATCAAGTCACAGGGATGTCCAATCAACCAGATGATATCTGTACTGCAGGGATGAGGTAGACTTATTTATTTATATTTAATTAATAACATGGCCTACTTAAAGTATACAGCCTTATATTCCGCATATTTACTGAAAAAATAGAAGGCCATTAAAAAAGAATTACTGCACTATAAAAAAAAAATGCATTTATTTTTAAAAATACTTTCTATTCAACAACAACAAAATTTTATTTTACAACTTTGTTTTAATTTCTTGCATTTTTCTAGAAAAAAAAAATTATCGTTCATTAAAACTTGTTAATTTTATTTATTTTTGTTTAATCTTGCATTTTTCGTTGCCTTTTTTTAAAACTAACTATATTTTCCATAATATTTTCATCAGTAATTATTTTTCTTTCATTAACAAAGAATACATTCCTGATTGTTTTGTTTATGAGATTTATTCCAAGTTTTTAGTGATCAGAACAAAGAATATTTTCTTTGAATAAAAATGTTTTTAAAACAAACTGAGCAATTATACTTTATGGCAAATCGGTGTTGTTCATTACATCAAATGTGAAGTCTAAAATTGCAAAAGCATCATAAGTATAATTACCCATATTGGTAGTTGGTATAGTCATTCATTTACACTAATCATTAGTTTATTACAGATTTACCAAATCTTTTTGAAATTTTCTTTGCAATATAATCTGCAATATAAAAGGTAACTTCTCTGCTATTTTCTGACAGACAAATTATTTAAAGAAGTGCACTGAAGTTTTTCAAAAACATTGTTTAAAATATTTTTATGATTGTTAGTCTTTTGAAATCACTATTACGGATGTCAATGCCTTCTTTAACTAAACTTTTAAATTTGATAATTCGCTCCAAACACAAAACATCTTTTCAGCTAAGCAAAAACCTGCCACCACCCATCTGTCTGTAACTGTCCAAACCTTCTCTCTATTGGTTCACTTGGAAATCTTGCAATCATGACAATTTTATAAATATCGTTTAAAAGATCTTCAATTAATGAAGCATGACAATTAAGTGTTTGTTTATATACTGAACTAGTTTTAAGATTTTCTGTTTTTCCCAATTATCAAGCCATAATGCAATTGGTCGTTAAATTCTGGTTTTTTATCATGCAAGATACCAGCGTTTCCTAAATAATTATTGGAACAAAGCAGGTTTTCACTATTAGCAGTAATCCACCATTTATTAAACAATCGTAAAAAGCCAACAGCATTCTCACGTAAAGGAATGTATGATTTCAAACTAGCAATTATACTTTCATTAAGCAAGTCAAGAGCTACTTGAACATTTTGTTTATATTTTCCTGGGTGTAGCACTTTATTGGTTAGATTTGGAGCTTTATGTAAATCTGCATCTAAAGCAAGATCTTTTTCATGGACGTCATGAAACAGTTTCCAAAATACTTCTCCACCTTTAACGTTAATATCATCTTCAAACACAATAAACTCAAATAGGGGAAACAAAAACCTCTTTTGATTTAACAAGTTGTTTCTCACATTTTTAACTAAATGTACTGCATCATAGAATAAATAAACTTTTCTGCAGTTTTATAAAATTGAGAAGCTGTTAAAGCCATTTTCGTATTCTGATAACAATTTATTAAATGCAGAAACATTGCTTGCATGATTATCTCACACAATAGCTCGCACAACAAACCCACTATTAAAAGCAAGAGATTCAAAGTTTCAAGAATCTCATTTGTTAACCAATTACTATCAATTTTTACAACTGGAATAGCTTTTATAATGTATGGGATGTTTTCCTTAATACTGTTCATCATAAAACAAACAACACTTTTTTAGAGTTAACCAACATTTTATTTTGATTTTGATTCACTTCCAACAAGGCTGCAAGCAACTACTATTAAGTCAGGAGTTACTAGAATAAAAGAATAGAGTTATAGAGCAAGGAAAACGGTTGACAGAAGACTTGAAAAGCTGAAGGTTGTATGAATCAAGAAAAAATGAAAATGGAAGAGAGTTTCAAAGAGTTAAAGTGTGGGGAAAAAAACTAGATAAAAAACGTTTTTAGAGCATGCAGGGATAAATACAGTAAATGAAAGAGATTTTACTGAGTGATGAGTCAAGCGAGATTGAGTTAGTTGATGGAAATAGAGATGATAGCTCCTTTGAGCAGAAAGAGATGCAACTTTAGGACGATGGGAAAGAAACTCAAGTTTAGCAGATAGAACAGATTTAAATATATTTACAATGTGTTTTTGGACCTTGTCTGGAAGAGAAAAGCTTCATTTGAAATAAGAGATTTGTAGAGGTAGAGAATGAAATCAGGAGTAAGAAAAGTCTTGTGCCATTGATTAAGAAGGAAACGTGAACTTCCTTTTAAATGCTCTTCTGTTGTGCCCTGTGTTAAGACTACAAGAAAGTCTTTGGGCACCTAAAATAAAGTTAATGAGTTAATAAAAAATCAATTAATAAATTTAAAAAAGCCATCATTAATCTATTAGCCTTTCTTTTCTCAACATTAATTACTTTTCATACTGTTTAAACTGAAAGTTCGTTAAATTCTAATGGCTTTTTTTGTTTGTTTTTTAAAGAATAGTATTATAAAATTTTTCAATTGATTTTATATTTTAATAATAATAATGCAGGAAATTTTTGATTTAAAACTATTATGCCTAGTATATAGTCAATACATCTATTTTTAAAAAAAGAGAAGTTTATATTATTACTGTAATTTACTTATATTATATTGTTACTGTATTAGTTTAAAGATTTTTATTTACTTTCTTTTAGGCTATTCAGAGTCTAATTACAAAATGAGTCATAGATATAAACGCTACAGTGTTGATGTACCTGAATACTTGTATAACCGACCACATCATTTTGTTAAACAGAGTTTAAAGAAACAATCTTTGGACAATAGTTTTGATATAAATGGGGTAAAAAGGTAGGTCATGGAATATTTTTAATAAATATTTTTTCAGATAAACAGAAAAGCTACACTGTTTATTTTGGGATGAAAATACCATGCCGAGTTGTACTTGTAAAGGCCGGTTATGATCATGTTACCTATGTAAACACTTTTTTTAGTATTTAGAAAATTTCCTGAAGCATGGTCATGGGATTCTTTATCATTGTTATACAAGCATTCTCCATTTTTAAGTTTATATATAATCATAAATGATATGGTTTTAAATGATTCAAATATATGTCAATCAATGAAGATAAGAATAGTCATGATTATGTTAATAATGTTTATACTAAATTACCATCAAATCAATTGGGTAGAATTAAAAGAAAAAATTCTCTGAAGTGCGTGAAATACTTAGCACTATTAAAAATTTAGCATTTGATTTTGATGAAACATCAGAAGAAATTAATTATCTGCATGAAATGCTTTCAAATGTTTTAGAAAATCTATATCAAGCAAGAAATAAAGAAAAAGGCTTACCTGTTAGAACAACACATTCACATGATTACGTACCTAAAAAGTCATACAAAAACTGCTTATTATTAAAAAAAAAAGTATCCGCTCATCAAGTAGGTAAGAAAATTGAATAGTTTAACTCAGCATCTAACATTAAAATTGATTACATTGCACCTGAAGCACCAATACAAGAGTGTATCATTACAGATGATCAAATAACATGGGATATGACATACAACCAACAAAACCATTGAAAATGTATATTCTGAAAGCAACACCAAAAATGCAATTTCAAATCTTCCAATTAATCGAATGTTATCTGATAGCGTAATACGTTGTTTCCGAAACTTGATTAAAAAAAGTCATTAATCATCAAATGGGCTTCGAGATCCAATATTAGGACAAAAGTTATTTTTTAAGGTTCTAGGTTCACAACCATTTGTTCAAGTTATTCATAATGGGAACAACCATTGACTTGCTCTTAGTACATATGGTTATGAATATGGAGAAATAAATGTACTACTAGACAGTTACTTTCAGGGTCATCTATCCTTAGCTACACAGAAGCAAATAAATCATCTATTAAATTATCAAAGTAAATGTTTTACCAGTGCAGCAGCAAGAAAGGCTTGTAGATTGCGGTTTGTTTTCACTAGCTTTCATTGAATTTATTTTATCAAACAATAAAAAGCCTGTTGAAAATATTTGGTTCAATCAAAAATAATTTAGAAGTCATGTTCTTTTGTGCTTGAAAAAAATGTAATGCAATCTTTTCCACTTTCTTATCTTGCAAGTCGTCAATGCCAATTAAAAGAATTCATGCTAAAAATCTTCTGACTTTTTATCATGGTTTGGACTAATTCTTAGATTAAGCTACATTTAAAAAGGAAGTTTTTATGCATATTTGAATAAATGTTACAAGTATGTATGTGTGTGTGTGTGTGTGTGTGTGTGTGTGTGTGTGTGTGTGTGTGTGTGTATGTGTGTGTATGTGTGTGTGTGTGTGTGTATATATATATATATACACAGTTGCGAAAAATAAAATAGCACCACTAAGCATATTTTTCTTTTTGTTAAGAAGACACCATGCAAAATAAATTTTTTTTATAGCTTTGCTGTTTAAAATATTAGCTAACATATTTATTTTCTAAAACAAATCATTTTAGGAAAAATACTGCTTGGTGTTGCTCGATTTTAATCAAAAATGCAAATTCTGACCGAAAAATAAAATAGCACCACACACTCTTTTGTTGTAAAATACTCTGATAACGGTATAAATAATTGTGAAAATAGCAAGCGTTGGGATTTTTTTTTGCTATTTTATTCGTTTTATGCTAGTGCGTATTAGTAGGAGACATTTACATATAAAAATAGGACGCGGAAAGCATTGTAGTGCAGAAAAACGAGAACTGATCCGAAAGTTAATATCAGCAGGGAAATCTTATAGAGAAGTTGGTCGTTTAGTTCAGTGTTCCAATAAAATGATATGAAATGCCATAAAATTTCAAGAAAAGCCTGAAACACATGGTCAAAAACGTTCTATTTTAACATAGCTGGCCAATCGCTTAGTCCGACAGGCTAGAAAGGAACCTTTTAAAACAGCTACCGAGCTGAAAAAGGACTTTAACATCGATGCAACAGTACAAACAGTTCGGAGTTGTCTACGAGTTAATGGATTAAAAGCCTGTAGCCCCAGAAAAGTTTCACTTCTAAGTGCCAGATATGTTGTAAAGCGTATTGCGTTTGCTAAAAAACACACAAATTGGCCATTTGAAAAATGGAGGAATGTTTTATGGACAGACGAAAGTAAGATTGCGCTTTATGGTGGAAAAGACTCTCGGGCGTATGTCAGAAGACCGCCGAATGCATAATACAATCCAAAATATACCATCAAAACTATTAAACATGGAGTTTGTTGTATAATGATGTGGGCATGCTTTTCTTATTACGGAGTAGGGCCCATTTATCACATTACTACTATATGGACCAACACGTTTATGTTGATATATTGGATAAATTTCATAGTGTGCATATAGCAAATGTTGCCGTATGCAGACTATGAAATGCCGTTGTCCTGGGTGTTCCAACAGGACAATGACCTAAAGCACACTAGCAAGAAAGCGAAGAATTGGTTTGAGGAGCATAAAGTAAATGTTATGGAGTGGCCAGCACAGTCGCCAGATCATAACCCAATCGAGAATTTGTGGGTTGGCGCAAAGGAGGTGGTTGTTGCTGCGAAACCCATCACGAAGGAGTCACTTTGAAACGTAGTTAAGGAGACATGAAGCGAAATTCCGCTAAAGCGATGTCAGGGCTTGGTTAACTCGATGCCAAGACGCTGTATAGCCATCATTGCCAATAAAGGTCACCCTTCAAAATACTAATATGTTAAGAAATAACAAATATTTATTGTAAAATGTTTAAAACAATTGATCTCATAATATTTCTTTATTTTAAAGTACACATTAAAGCTGTGGTGCTATTATTTTTTTTGCGTTTTATTTGAATTTTTTTGAATTTTTGTTTAATAAATGAATACTATATGTTAAAACTTGTATATTTTGTTTTTTATAAAATTAATAAGCCATTTTACTATTAAATATATTTAAAAGTAAAATATTTTCAAACTATCAAATATAGTTAAAAATTCTAATTTCAACCAACTTTTGGTGGCAGTGCTATTTTATTTTTCGCAGCTGTATATATGTATATATATATATATTTATATATATATACATATATATATATATATATATATATATATATATATATATATATATATATATATATATATATATATATATATATATATATATATATATATATATAGTATATACATATATTTATTTAGTATATATATATATATATTTATGCAATATATTTATATATATATATATATATATGTATATAAACATATATATGTATATATATATTTATATATATATATATATATATATATATATATATATATATATATATATATATATATATATATATATATATATATATATATATATATAAAGTAGTAGAAAATCACTTAACAAAAGCTTTTTTTATTTAACACTGTGTTTTATCAATAAAGACTCATCAGAAATGAATGATCAAATTAATAAAACTTCAATTTATACCAAAAATTAAATTACAGGAGATCGCAAATATCTTAACTACTGTAAATTTTCACGCATTTATGGAATATGCTGACACTATTATAAAAAGAATTCTTTAGAATTGATTACTTTTGCTTTTTTAAAAATATATTTTTTATAAAGGGTTGGGGGGTGGTAGTTTGATGTAATTATTATTTCAGCTCACTTATTTTTATAGTTTTTTAGGAGAAACTTATTTTTGTACCTGCATTTAGAAATCAATTCCAAATTTTTGTTTAATAAACGTTTTTGGTTTGCATGTGTGATTATTTCAAATTTTTCTTGTAGGCATAGTATGCATTTTTTGGAAATATTGTTATATGCTGGTGCTGTTTTAAAGTTGGATCAATTCAGTATAAAATTATCAATATTTTTATCTTTTAATTCCCATATATATTTTTACAGCATGGTGTCTTTTGAATACTTTTTATTTTTAAAGGATTGCTTATGATAGGTAAAACGTTTTTTCGATTCACCCTCTGTTATGCCAATATATTGTTTATCAAGTACCTTTTTAGAGGAAACAACACATTTATATACTACATTTTTGGATAAACAACTTCCATTCATTGGGCAATTGTTTTTTTGTTTACAATTACAATTTTCTGTAGTTTTTTCATTTAGGATTTCTTTTTTGTTTAACAAAGCATTATTGTGACCTTTTATAATTCTTTCCATATTTTTGTGCAACTGTAGCTAACTTTAATTGTATTTCGATTAAAAATTTTATGTAATTTATTAGACGGCAGGAAATGCTTATCAACCAATTTTAAAAACACTTTTCCTATGTTAGTGGAAACATTTTTGCTATAAGGGGGGTTGGACTAAATTACATTTCTATTTTGCTTTTTTGAAGTCTTTTTTTCAGGGTCAAATTTTAGTTAAAAATTTTCAAAGCCACTTTTTTTAAGGGCATCTTCAAATATTTGTTTAGAGGAATTGAATACATTTTCATTAGAAGAGTTTTGGCTTAGCCTGTTATTAATTGAAATTGGGATTTGTTTTAGAATTTGGGGTGGATAATTTGAGTTAATATTAATATACAATAATTCATTGTTTGGTTTTTTGAAAGGCTTATATGAATTTTCAGAGAGGTGACATCAAGAAAGTTCACAATTTTTAAATTTATGTTTATTTCGATTTGAAAGCCAATTTTTTTAAAATTTTTTATATCTTTTCTAATTTTATCGAGCTGTGGACCAGATTTTTTATGCATTACTATTAAGTCATCGTCACGATAAAGGCCTAAATCATTTATATTGATTATTTTACTTAATAAATCTTAAATATATTGTCCAACAAATTCACAAATTTCTGCTCCATCGTAACTGCCCATTTTTACATCAAAGCAGTCATGTTCAATGTATGTTCATCTTAAAAACCGTCTCAAAGATTTTTTATTAAAAAAAAATATATACTTATTAAAATATTTAACTGAATTTAAATAAATTTCAATGATGACGACAATAAAAACCATTTAATGACCAATCCTAATGGTTTAAGTATTCAGATTTTCAAATGGTTCTAAAGCATTGCCAGTTTATTTAGACTAAACACTGGCATTAAGAGTTTGATTATTCTCTGTAATGCAGTAAGTTCTGATATATAAATTATAAACTGGGGGTGCTTAGTTTCTAATGTAATATTTAGTTAGGTAATTGCGATGCTGTAATTTTTATAGAACAAAATGATTTTTCTGCATTTTTCTAATTTGGACAGCTCATTTCTATATTAAGTTAACTCTTTTGAACTTTGTCTTAAACAACATACAAACTCGCATAAAGTTAGGAACTAGAACCCTAATTATCAGAGTACTTGCAAGGTTGTAGCATTGTAGACCTTAGCGATATCTTGACTATAGCAAGTCTACTGAATGGGCGCTCTGCTTCGCCGATAGAAACAGGTTTTATCTGCGAAGGTGATAAAACCTGTTTAATAATATAATCTGCTCTACATATTTTCATTTTGAAAATATATAAAACAGACTATTGAGGTTCATTTAAAAAAAAAAAAATCCATAATCTAATCTGGACAAGCAATCATGATTTTAGAGAGATAAAATAAAAAAACAAATTAGTCTAGGTCTATATTTTGTTCTGTAAAATATTCTGCGCCAACTAATTTGCATCAAAACATGATCTGGAAAAACCATCAAAAAAGCCCCATAATAATTAAGAGCCATTGTCTGAGAAATCTAGGCAAAATAAGCAAATTCTGGAAGTGATGTCTTCAAATTATCTTCATTTTCAGATATTTTGCAAAAAACAATGAAAGTAGGCAACTGGTAAATTATTTTTTGAAAATTCCTATTTTTTTCCGAGATATTTAGTCCCAAAATTTGGCCCATTCTGTGAAAATATTTGGGCAAGGAGTGCAATTGCTACTTTGTGGGGCAATTTTAGCAACATGAATATGACAGACACATTTCTTTTTAATTTTTCTGCTAATCTGGGCAAATTTCTACAGTAAAAATAAAAATTCAACATAGTTACATGTTTGGTTGTCTAGAAATAATGGTCCGAAACCACTAAATTTTTCAATTTTACCCTAACTTTGAGCTCTAATATCTCTTAAGACCATTACTTGCACACAGTTTTCTTACGTGTTTTTGAAAGGCACTAAGACATACATTAATTATATGGAACAAAAATCATGTGCATGCAAGGACCTGGGAAAGAGTAACCTGCCAAAAGTCACTTTTTGCGTTCAATGCGCCTTGATAAATTACCCATAACAACCGTGGCCTTAGGTCTGCCATAAACAGTGTAAGTTATTTAATTTCATTAAACATGCATCTTTCAATATCTGAAAAAAATCTATATGCTTGGATGATAAAAGCCTACAGAAGTCCTAGAAGTAGCCTTATTTCGCCAAATTTTACTCAAAAATACCCTAGCAACAGTATAGATATGCTTAGCAACTGCTATTTTACAGCTCTAATAATTAGTACTGTAATTAAAAATTTTGATATAACACATTTTTATAACGAAATTGTACATGAACACTTGGTAAAAACTAGTTTTTTAACTTTGTAATGAAAGAAAGAACCATTAAACTTCAAAATCAACGTTTTTTCCATTTAAAATTGATGGGAAGTACAGTTTTCTAAAAATTATAAGCAAACAAAAAATTTAAAGAAGTTTATTAACTTCCAATTTGAACTTCCACGTTGTCAATATTGTTTTTTGAGAGAGAATAATCTCCTCTTTGATTTGTTGCTGTTGGTGCATCAATCCTACAAACAACGTCAAGAGATTGATATTGGAGGGTATTTTCTTTAGTTGGAGCTGTTCTTTCCAGGTGCAGCAGAATATTCCACACAAGAAACATATGTCATCATCATTCACCTAATGATTGAGGTAAAGATAAGTAATGTCTAATCATTGCTGATTCCTAACTATTCCTTGAAATTAATTTATATGGTTAATTAACCAATAATTTTGTATTTTAATGCAATAGATCTCAATACAAAAAAATGAATAATGATCAAGTTTGTTGAGTTGTCACATATTTACTTGGCTTTAACATTTTCCTTAGCTGCTGGTGAACTTGCTCTGGACTCATTTTCTTCCCACGTTCCTCTCCAGCCATAAACATATGCATAGCAATGTTTTTTGCTTTGAAGAATATCTAAATATTTTTCTTTGTGGTAATGCCTATCCAGTGATGTTTGAAAAGTTTTCAATCCCTTGTTTAATGATAGAATGAGATAATAGCAGGTGATCAGAAGAATTAAGGCTCGAATTTAGGTTTATTTAGTTGACATAGGAAAGGCTTGCCCTGCCTACCATAGATTTTGTCACAAATCAAGAAGTGTGGTTTTCTGAAAGCATGTGTTCTGCTAATAATCTAGAAGTAGTAGTAATTTCATTTATTTTGCCGATAAGAATATATGCAACATACAAATATAACAAAAGGAAATGGCTGGAGCAAGAAGAAGGTATCATTTAGCCTTATCAAAACAAAAAAGTACTAAAAAATTAAAAGTAAACTTAGTTAAGAAATATATTAAATGTATAAATATATATGTGCATATACATACACACATACGCAAATGACACATGCACACATACATATATATACATAATTTCATCCATAACAACAAAATATATCAAAGTGTCAAAAATAAATATAAGATAGTTTACAAATAGATACTGCATGTTAAGATTAAGTGAAACAAAAAAATAAAACTTTTTAAACTTCAAGACTAAATATTCAAAAGTAAACATTTTTAAAGAAGTGTGATAAAGACATTGATATTCTTAATAATATTTGATTTTCTTCTTATTTTTAGTTTTTTGGTAGTTAACATGTTAAAGTTGTTTAAGTTAATGTATCATTATACATTTATTTTGATAACTTCTAAGAAAGACTGACAATATTTAGAAAATTAAAATCCATATGTACTAGAATAAGAACATAACTTAAAATTAAATTCTGGAGTTACGAAAAATTTTTTCGGAAAATCTGAGTGGGGTATTTATGGCTTATTTTACTAAAATATTGATTAAATATTGTTGGAGATAGTTCGTGTTTTATTTTAAACATGAATTGTAAGACTAAATATGTATTAAATTTGTTTAATGATCCAAGCTTATTTCGAAGTTGCTCACAAGGCACATTTCTTGTTGCTCCGAATACAATTCTGTAAAAACGTTTTTGTTTTGAACAAATTTTTTTCAACTTTGTGTAATTAGTGCTTGCCCATACAATATTTTTGGAAGATAAATAAATATGTATAAAAGAAAAATATAAATTTTTTAAAGAACTAATCTTTAAGAATGGTTTTGCTTTATACACTATTGCAATATTTCTTTAAAGTTTTCTTTCCAGAGAGTTTATATGAGTCTTCCAATATAAATTTTCATCTAAAATAACACCTAAGAAGATTACAGATGTTTGTCTAGTAATATTTATTTTATTTATTTTCAGATCAGGTAATTTTAGGGAAAGATTATCTGTTTTATTTTGATTATGAAATAGTATATACTTAGTTTTTGTTACATTAGGCGATAGTTTATTACATATAAACCATTCGTTTACTTTGTTTAACTCTTCATTGACCACTGTAAAAAGCGTTTTAATATCCCTATGCGAATAACACAGGTTGGAGTCATCTGCAAATAAAATAAAATTTAATAAATTTGATGTAAAAGATAATTCATTTATACAAAGTGAAAATAATAGCTTTTTTTATTTGAAATATATAAAGTTATTTAGCACAACCAATTTGTTTACAAAATCTAAGAGTGTTAACACTTCTATCAACACTTTTTTCCATTGGAAACTGATGGTGTAGAATAACTTTTGCAGTTTAAACTATAGCGCTTAACAATTTGAACTGAAGAATGTCACATTAGTATAGTTCTATTTTTTACCTTAAACAATTCTCCACATTATCATGTGACCAGAGAAAAACTGAAAAGAATGATAACTGTTTATGTTGATTATCAGATTTGGTCCTGATAAAGTAGAAGCTTCGGAGTCTAATGTAACTTCAGCGACATTATTTTGAATTCCTTTGCCATTCTGAAGAGCCTCATAAATATTTTCTGCAGTCAACATTCTGTCAATTGTTACATTTAGCAAATCATTATTTCTCAGTGAGTACGTATAAAATTTCAATGTAAAATTTAGCTTCCGAATGCTATTTCAAAACAAATACAGTACATCATACAACAAGATATTTAAAAAATAAATGTTTTAAAAGTAGAACTCGAATTAAAATTTGACAGAATAAGATATCAATCATGGCATTTAGAAGTTTTTACTAAATTAACATTTAACAAGTCTGTTGCCATTGCATCACTTGAACCTTTTGTTAAGTATTTTGTTAAATTAAAAAAGCTTACAATGTAATTTTTGTCAAGTGCTCTTGTACAGTTCCGTTATATCAAAATTTTTAATTACTGTACTAGTTATTAAAGCTGTAAAGTAGCCGTTGCAAAGCATATCTATACCGTTGCTATGGTATTTTTTTAGTAAAAATTTGGCGAAATAAGGCTACTTCTAGGACTTCTGTAGGCTTTTATCATCCGAGCATATAGATTTTTTTCAGATATTGGAAGATGCATGTTTAATAAAATTATATAACTTATACTGTTTATAGTAGACCTAAAGCCACGGTTGTTATGGGTAATTTATCAAGGCGCGTTGAATACAAAAAGTGACTTTTGGCAGGTTACTCTTTCCCAGGTCCTTGCATGCACATGATTTTTGTTCCATATAATTAATGTATGTCTTAGTGCCTTTCAAAAACACATAAGAAAACTACGCGCAAGTAATGGTCTTAAGAGATATTAGAGCTCAAAAATTAGGGTAAAATTTCAAATGAAGTGGTTTCAGACCATGATTTCTACGCAATCAAAAATGTAACCATGTTGAATTTTTATTTTTACTGTAGAAATCTACCCAGATTAGCAGAAAAATTAAAAAGAAATGTGTCAGTCATATTCATGTTGCTGAAATTGCCCCTCAAAGTGGCATTTGTACTCCATGCACAATTATTTAACAAAATTGGCCAAATTTTGGGACCCAATATCTTTGAAATAAATAAGAATTTTCCCAAAAATTTTCCCAAAGGCCTACTTTCATTAATTTTCACAAAATATTTGAAAAGGTTAGCAGAATATCTCACGGTTCAAAAGGAGGTGAATAGTTTCGTATGCCGACGAGTTTTTCCTATTGCAAAAAAGTAAGCAGGTTTTTTCGGAAACCGTTAAGTTTATAGATAAAAGTAAAAAATTGACACGAGGTGAAAGTAAATATTAGAATGGATCTATTTTCAGTTTTTTATGATAAAAATTTAAGCCTGAACAGTTCTGAAGAGAACTCTGAGGAAAGTGGTCTGAAGAAAGCTCTGAGGAAAGTCTCTGAAGAGAGCTCTGAGGAAAGTGGAATTCTACAAGGTTATTTATTCTGTATGGATTAGTTTGTTGAAAGTTGCATCAAGATTGTATTTTGTGATTTAAATGCACCACAATACAATAATTGGTAAGGAATTTAAATTTTTTTTTCTTCGCTTCCAACAAGGATGCATCTTCGCTTCCAACAAGGATGCAAGCAGCCACTAATTAAAGTTGGAAGTTACTAAAAAAGAAAAGATGAAGGCTATAAAACAAGATAACAATTGACGGACGACTTAAAGGATTGCAAATTATATGAATCAGGAAAGCAAGATGAAGAAACCGAAGAGCTAATGTTTGAGGAAAAAAACTAGATGAATAAGCGTTTTTAGAGCACTTCGGAAAAGTTACAGAAAAAGGATGACACTTCATTGAATGACGAGTAACACGAGAATGAATTTTAGTAGATGGCACAAGAGATGCTAGCTCTTTAGAGCAGTGCCCATTATAGTATTTGTAGAAAAGAAAAAGAGAAGCAACATTACGACGATGTGATAATGGTTGGAGATTGGCTGAAAGAGCAGGTCCAACAATGTTTACAATGCGTTTTTACACCTTGTCTAAAAAGAGAAAGGGCATCATTAGAAGATCCGCCCCAGATACGGCAACAGTATTCCATACAAGGCCGGATTTGAGATTTATAGATATTGAGAATAAAATCCGAAGTAAGAAGTGACGAGCTCGATAAAGAGATGCAACCTTAGCAGATGCTAATTATGCAACTGATTTGATATATGTTTTCCAAGAAAGATTGGTAGTAAGAGTTAATCCTAAAAGATGAAGAGTAGGTGACTCATCGAGTACATCACCGTTCATAAATAAAAGAAGATCTAAATTATTGCGATGATTGGCTGAAAAAATTGAGTTTTATCAGAATAAAAGTTCACCAGCCGCTTTGAGCCCCATGCTGTAGCAGAAGTAAGATCCTTTTCAAGCTCAAATGCCCCCTCCAAGCAATCAGAGGGTGTTGGTTTCTTATCACGACAAGAATAAATGGTAGTATCATCTGCAAATAATGCCACCTTAGATGTCAGAATATCTGGAAGATCGTTGATGTAAATTAAAAAGAGTATAGGGCCAAGGATAGAACCTTGAGGAAGCCCTGAAGTTACAGAATAAGAGGAAGAGTGTTGTCCATCGAGGACAACTTTTATGCTACGATTGGAAAGGAAGGATTCAATGATCTTTAAGATGTTGCCGGATACACCATAAGAAGTAAGCTTATGGAGAGAACCAGCATGCCAAACTTTATCAAAAGCTTTTTAAATGTCAATAGCAATGGCCTTAACCTCTCCACCTTCATCTAATGCACGATAAAACCTGTCAGTTATTACTGTTAGCAAATCAGCTGTAGAACGAGAAAATCGAAATCCATATTGATGGTCAAAAAGTAAGTTATTAGATTCAAGATGAGAAATTAGGTGTTTAATAGTTAAAGATTCAAAAACCTTGATTATGATAGGAAGAAGACTTATGGGACGGTAGTTAGACGAATCGGATCGCTCTCCATAATTTTTAAGTTAGGGTTAACAGATGCTGATTTCCAGCAGGCTGGAAAACAAGACTCTGATAAGCACTTGTTGAATAGTTTTGAAAATATAGACGACAGCTCCGGAGAACACTTCTGCAAGACAATAACAGGAATGTTGTCCGGGCCACAAGCTGTAGCAGAGTCTAGTCAGGAAATCACTTTAGATACAGATGCTGGAGTGATATGAATGTCAAGCAACGGATCAACCTGTTTTTTGGCAATATAAGGTAAAACGCAACTAGTGGAATCAAGAGATGATATTGATGAAAAGTTTTTAGCAAACAATTCGACTTTGTCTTTAGGTGAGGTGAAAAAGTCAGAACCATATAAGAGAGGTGGTATTATAGATTTGCCCTTATTATTGATATTAATAAAGATTCTCCAGAAGTCACGAGAGCCTAATTTTTGAGATGAGATACGAGATTTCATGACCTGAGAATAGCGGGTTTTGGCGTTAGACAAAACCTTTTTACAATTGTTTTTAGCAGTAATAAACAGACGTCTGTTTTCTGGAGAATTGTTTTGCTGATAAATATGGAAGTAACGGTTTCGATTGGCAATCGCAGCAGCACAGTTTGAGAAAAACCATGGAGGAGAGTGAGAGTTGACCTGGAATCGTCGAGAGGGAATAAAAGATTCCATGCCAGCCTGAATCCACGAAGTTATGTAAGAAGCACATTTGTCGACAGGAAGACGAAAAATTTCTACCCAAGGGCCATCACGAAGAAAATCACGGAAAGAATCCCAGTCAGCTTTACTGTTGTTGTAAGAGGTTCGATATTAGGGGGATTCAGGTGACGGAGAAGAATGAGATATTAGTTTTAGATTGATCAAACTGTGATCAGAAGAACCTAAAGGTGAATGTGGAGAATCTGAGCACTGACTAGGATCAGAAACAAGACATAAGTCGAGTAGAGAAGGTAGATGATAAGGGTTGTCAGGAAAGCGAGTTGGAAAGTTGACTATTTGGTGTAAGGATTGAGAAAAGCAAAAGTTGTGGGGTATGATGCCTGCAGAGTCACTGATACTAGAGCCAAGCCATTCAGAGTGGTAAGCATTAAAGTCACCAACAACAACTATATTAGCTGATGGATGAAGAGAGAGGGCTTGGTCAATATGATCAGAAATAACGTCAAAAAGAGTGCAGTCTTGAGATGAAAGAGAGCGGTATAGAACAAAGAGAAAGGCAATAGAGTGAAGTGGTGCTAAACGAAAGCACATGAAAGAATAGTCTGTGGATTCAAACATAGTTTTACGACAAATGGGTGAATTCTTATGAATGTAAATGCCCAGGCCAATCATGTGACTATTGGAGTCTTTACGATTTAGAGGAAGATAACCATTAACTCTAAGATCACAAGATGAGACAGCCGAACTCTAAGTAGTCTCACAAAGAGCAAGTAGGTCTGGTGAACTTTGCAAGAGATAAGAATCAACAGAAGAAAAGTTACTTCGAAGGCCACAAATATTAGTGAATGATAGGTTTAGAGAACTTGGTGATGATGATGGTTTTTTGTGTTTTATAGTTTTTGGTACTTTATTCATTTTTAAATTAGATTGAAGAACTTGACTCAAAGCATAGATAGTACTCAGAACACCGTTTAATTGCCCAAGAAATTGCCTCATTACTACTAATAAACCCTAAGCCGTAACAAAGGGCTCCAAATGTGGCCTCTGCAATGCACACCAAAATTACAAACAGGGACACCATCCATGCGCAACATGGCATTGTTAATACTTTGATATTTTTCAGCTGTTGATGGAATCAGCTTTTCTGAGAGCTACCACAGCGTTCGGGAAACCTGACTACCAGCCGGTCTTAGAACCATAAAACTGAGTTTTAGAGCTGTACCCTCATTAGGAGATAATAGAATAAGTTGTTTAGCCATAAAAACAGTGACACAAGCAAAACCCACGCATTAAGTCAAGAAGATCCAGCCTTCAACATCCTGAACTGAAAACAATGTATTAAAAATACATCTGCGCCAGCCTAATAGATGAAGAAGGGGTGCGAGGCTGGTCAACAGATAGAATCTGTTTACCTCTTAATACTCAATTCAACGATTAGAATACATCGCAGCAAATTTATTCAATCATAAATAACTAAAATAAAAATATCTAAGTTTGAAAAGAAAAATTTGATTACAACTCTAGAATAAATTAAAATTTTTACTTGAGAAATTGTTGAAGAGGATGGGAAATTCCCAGATATTGACTTTTTGCCAGTAAATTGCATTAATGATGTTTTGTTTCTATTTTACTTAATAAATATAAGAAAAAAAGATTTCTTTTAATTTTAAAATCTTTTTAATGTGTTTATTATAAAGTTTTACCTTTTTTCTTCTCAAGAATATGTTATACTGTCGTCATTGTGATTTCAAAACTGTGTGTGTATATATACACACACACGCACACACACACACACACACACACACACACACACACACACACACACACACACACACACACACACACACACGCACACACAGATATATATATATATATATGTATATATATATATATTTATGTATATATATTCATATATATATATACTATCTCCTATAACTTATAGGAGAAAAAACCAAACTTTTTTATTATTATTAATCACACGAAGAGGCATTGCATTGTATCAAAAAATATGAATTAAGAACAGCATCGCGATTAGTGGTGCATTATGGTAATAAAATTTTTTGTGACACAGGTTAGCTAATTGCCAAGTGTTCTAAATTTTAGAATTCTTTGCAGGATTTTTAAAATAATTTTTTTGCATTAAGTAGCTAACCCAATATTTTTTAAAACAGGGTGGCCACAACTCCTCTAAAATCCTCTAACGCCCTTATTTTTTAAAAACATCCTCTATAATCCTATATTATCCTCTAAAAAATTAAAAATATGATAAAATCTCCTCTTTAACTCGTCTTTTTTATTTTTTCATGTCTTGAAGGTTGTATAATGTTCAAAACTCATGGTCTGCAAAACTGGTTAACGTCTGAATTGAAGATTGGGCTGTAAAAAATCTTTAAAAAATTTTAGCAAATCAATGTCATCTAACATAAAAAATGACATTGTTGACCTCTGTCTAAACCCCAGTTATGTGGAAACATTGTCGTTAAATCTAAAAAAAATATTCTTATAAATCCTTTATTTTTATTCAAAATTTTGTAGTTTTGCAAAAAAAATCCTTTAAATTAAATGCTAACTTTCCTCTAAAGTCCATTGTGTACTTTGGGAAAGTTCTGCTAATCTTTATTCAGGAATAGCTTATATTGTTATTTCTAATAAAGTTTTAGATTGCCACCATGGGTTTGACAGAAATGTTTCAAAAAAATTACGAAAAAATAAAAAAAGACATAATGTAACTAATATTATCTTTAATTTTTGTAATTTTTGCTACAACTTTATTCTTGAATTTTGATATATATCATTCTTTTATTCTTAACACTTAAAAATATAATTTTATAAGTAAAATTATGCGGTAGTGGTGTAGTGGTAGAGCGCTCGCTTCATAAGCGAGAGGTTCCAAGTTTGATCCCCACCACGTACCTGGTAGTACCGCGCTCAACTTGTTTCTCCGCGCAGCGGCCTTGTTTGTCAAGTTTCGGAGTTATAGAGTTGAAAGAGGGTTATAAACACAATTAAGTAGCCTCCTCGTCTGTAATGGCGATCTGGGCCTTGGGGAGGTCAATTAACAAAAAAAAAAAAAAAAAAAAAACTCCAGATTTAAAACTTAATTGTAGATGGGTGATCATTGCTTTCAAAAAATGAGACCAACTTCATACGTGTGTTTGGAAGAGTTAAAAATGTTTTCATTAGAAGAGTTAGGTTTGGTCTGTTGTTAATTGAAAATAAGAATTTGTTTTAAAATTTGAGGGGTATGATTTGTATTTATATTAATATACGATAATTCATCATTAGATTTTTTATAAGGCCTTTAAGAATTTTCTGAGAAGTTAAACGCGACATCAAGAAAATTCATAATTTTTAAATCAATGTTTATTTCAATTTGGAAACCAATATTTTTGAGAATTTTTATAATATTTTATCTGATTTTTTGAAATTGAGGCCTTGATTTTTTTCCATTATTACTGAACCATCATCGCGGTATTAGTCTAATTGATTAGAATGAACTACTTTAGCTAAGGAATTTTAAAAATAAATTTCTCAAAGAAAAAAATACTGAAAATTGTAATTGTGAGCAAACAATTAACTGTCCTATAAATGGCAAATGCTTATCAAAAAATATTATTTACTATAAAAACATTACTAAAGAGTGTATATTTGTTTACTAGAAAAGTTCAAAATTATTACTCATTTCTACATTTCTACAAAATTAATACTCATTTCTACAATTTGTGGCCTGGACAACATACCTGTTATTGTCTTGCAGAAGTGTTCCCGGAGCTGTCGTCTTTACTCTCAAAACTATTCAACTAGTGCTTATCAGAGTTTTGCTTTGCAGCCTGCTGGAAAGCGGCATCTGCTATCCCTATCTTCAAAAATTCTGGAGAGCGATCTGATTCGTCTAACTACCATCCCATTTGTCTTCTTCCTATCATAATCAAGGTTTTTGAGTCATTAATTAACAAACACTTAATTTCTCATCTTAAATCTAGTAACTTACTTTCTGACCGTCAATATGGATTTCAATCTTCTCGTTCTACAGCTGATTTGCTAACAGTAATTACTGATAAGTTTTATCGTGCATTAGATGAAGGTGGAGAGGTTAAGGCCATTGCTATTGACATTTAAAAAGCTTTTGATAAAGTTTGACATGCTGGTCCTCTCCATAAGCTTACTTCTTATGGTGTATCTGGCAACATTTTTTAAGATTATTGAATCCTTCCTTTCCAATCGTAGTATAAAAGTTGTCCTCGATGGACAGCACTCTTCTTCTTATTCTGTAACTTCAGGGGTTTCTCAAGGTTCTATCCTTGGCCCTATACTCTTTTTAATTAACAATCTTTCAGATATTCTGACATCTAAGGTGGCATTGTTTGCTAATGATACTACCATTTATTCCTGTCGTGATAAGAAACCAACACCCTCTGATTGCTTGGAGGGGGCATTTGAGCTTGAAAAGGATCTCACTTCTGCTACAGCATGGGGCTCAAAGTGGCTGGTGGACTTTAATTCAGATAAAATTCAATTTTTTTCGCCTAATCGTTATCGCAATAATTTAGATCTTCCTATATTTATGAACGGTGATGTACTTGATGAGTCATCGACTCTTCATCTTCTAGGATTAACTCTTACTTCCGATCTTTCTTGAAAACCATATATCAAATCAGTTGCAAAATTAGCATCTGCTAAGGTTGCATCTCTTTATCGAGCTTGACACTTTCTTACTTCAGATTCTATTCTCTATATCTATAAACCTCAAATCCGGCCTTGTATGGAATACTGTTGCCATATCTGGGGCGGATCTTCTAATGATGCCCTTTCTCTTTTAGACAAGGTGCAAAAACGCATTGTAAACATTGTTGGACCTGGTCTTTCAGCCACTCTCCAACCATATCACATAGTCATAATGTTGCTTCTCTTTCTCTTTTCTACAAATACTATAATGGACACTGCTCTAAAGAGCTAGCATCTCTTGTGCCATCTACTAAAATTCATTCTCGTGTTACTCCTCATTAAATTAAGTCTCATTCTTTTTCTGTGACTGTTCCTAAGTGCTCCAAAAACGCTTATTCATCTAGTTTTTTTCCTCAAACAGCAGTTTTCGGAGTTCGCTTCCATTATCTTACTTTCCTTATTCATATAATTTGCAATCCTTTAAGTTGTCCATCAATTGTTATCTTCCTCTACAATCTTCATCTTTTCTCTTCCAGTAACTTTTAACTTTAATTAGTGGCTGCGCGCATCCTTGTTGGAAGCGAAGATGTTTAAAAACAAAAAAAAAAGTTTCGATTAAGAAAATTTATTAAACAAAAAATCTGAATTAATTTCTAAATGCAGACACGACAAGACAATAAAGTACTTTTTTAAAAGTTATAAAAACAAATGACCAACTAAAATTATCCTAATTCTCAAGATTTCATTTCATGAGTTATTTTTTAATTTTAATGTAATTGATGCAACTTCCTGATTGCAAAATAACTGCAGTTATTACATAAAAATTATAACAATTCCCACTTTCCTGTAGAGTATTTTTTCTATAATATGAATTTTTTGATGTTTATACGTTCTTCCTAATAAGCGTACTGATGGTGAAAAAATTTGTGGAAGAACATTGAGCACTCTATTTGTTGAAATATATATATATATATATATATATATATATATATATATATATATATATATATATATATATATATATATATATATATATATATATATATATATATATATATATATATATATATATATATATATATATATATATATGTATATATATACATACATTTTGCATGGAACTGATGTTAAAGATACTGGTCTGTAGTTTTACACTAGGTTGCCCTTCTTGAACAAAGGGGTTATGTTTGTTTCACTTCAACTAGTTGGTATTGTGCCTGATTCAATTGTAAGGCTGAATATGATTGCTAGAGGTTTTGAGAGTGCTGACACACATCACTTAAGTACATACAAACTCACTACATTGCTGCCCATTGCTTTGTTTTTAACCAATTGTTCTAGTTTATATTTTACATTCTTGGAATCTAATGCACTTCTCTAGTACCAGTTAATGTCTTCATTTATTTTTTAATTTCGGAAGCGCTTTATCTCCCTCAGGCTCAACTACAGGTTGAAAAATTTCATTGTGGCAATTGACTTTTGTTTCCTTGTTAAAAATTATTGAACTGGTATTGTCTTTCAACAATTGCACATTGTGTTTCAATTTTGCGTGTCTTTTTACATACAAATGGCATATCAGAGGTTCTGTCTTTATCTTGACAGCAATTGTTTTTTCGTACTTGCTCATTTCTTTACAGTTTTTTTTCAATAAATTTCTGACTCATGCTGTTATATTTCTAAGAAGCTTTCATAACACTTATTTGCTGGATTTTCTGCAAACTTCTTTTCTTAGTCTGTACGCTCTAGTGGTGCATTCATTCTTGTACAATCGACTTTTCTGTAGACATTCAACTTGTTGTGATAGATTTCGATTATAATGGTGCTGTTTATAATGACACTCCATTGGATGATATTGTGTGCCTGTTTGATTAATCCTAGTGACGGTCCTATTTCCATGTCTATCACTTGTTCACTACCGTCCGTTATTTCAAAGTCTAGTATGTTAGTTTGTTTACCATCCTCAATTTGAAACGTTGGTTTAGACATGTACTGGTGGAGAAAATAAAAAAATAAATTTTGTTTAAATTTATTTAATAAATCACAAGACTTGCGTCTGAATTATCACCTCCCCCAATTAAATCATTAAAGTTGCATATGAATTATACTCTCCCTCTAGTAAATCATTTAATATGAGATTTATGTTAATGGTGTTGAATGATACAGAACAGATTTCTCAAGAATTCTTTCTAACATTTTTAATATCTCGTTCTCAAGTGGTATTTTCCCAGAAAACTTAAAAACTGCCAAAGTTGTACCTATTTTTAAAACTGATTCAAAACTATTAATAACAAACTATAGGCCAATTTCCCTCCTCTCCAACATTGATAAAATTCTTGAAAGGCTAATGTTTAACCGCTTATACAAATTCTTCAATGAAAATAAATTGTTTTGTGAATTACAATTTGGTTTTCGAACAAACTACTCTACATCACTTGCTTTATTAAGTCTAACAGAAAAAGTTAAAGATTCTCTGGATGAAGGAATGTTTGGATGTGGCATTTTTATCGACCTTCAAAAGGCTTTTGACACTGTAGATATTGACATTTTACTTTATAAGCTATCGTACTATGGTATTAGAGGAGTCTCAAACTCTTGGTTCAAATCTTTCCTTACTAATAGAACTCAATTAGTATCCATTAGTGGGATGAGCTCAGACCTAAACGATATCAAAGTAGGTGTTCCTCAGGGATCTGTCCTTAGCCCTTTATTGTTTCTTATTTATATAAATGACATGTCTAAAGCTTTAAAATTTTGTAGAGTCCAACACTTTGCAGATGACACAAACCTTCTCTATTTTAATAAGTCCATAAAAAAAATCAACAAATATGTTAACTATGATCTTAAAAAACTATGCCTCTGGCTAAATGCCAACAAAATTTCCCTCAACTCCAAAAAAACTGATTTAATATTATTTAAAAGTCGTCACAAAAAATTAGATCAGCAGCTCAAAATTAAGTTAAATGGGAAAAAACTTTGGTGCAAAAAATTTGTAAACTACTTGGGTATAAAGCTAGACGAAAACTTAGCCTGGACTTACCATTATAACGATTTATCTAATAAGTTGAATAGATCCCTTGCCATCCTGTCAAAGCTAAGACATTTTATACAACAAAAAACTTTAAAATCTATTTACTATGCTTTGTTTCACTCTCATCTCACATATTGCCTTTTATCATGGAGTCAAAACATAAGTACTGTAAATCGCCTATTTATCATGCAGAAAAAAGCAGTCAGGGTTATTGAATTTCTACCAAACAATGCACATACATTCCCATCTTTTAACACACTACAAATTTTAAAACTGCATGATATTATCAAAATTGAAAATTGTTTATTTATTCACAGTTGCCTTAACAAAAAACTACCTCCTATATTTAATAAATGGTTTACTCTACGCAGTACAATTAGCTGCCAACTTACAAGAAATTCTTGCAGAGGTGCACTGAGTGTGCAAAAATATAATACAAAATCCTACGGCAAACATTCCTTTAAATACTCTGCATTAATGGACTGGAATCAAATTCAAAATAAATTAAAATCAATCCCTTTTAGCAATATCAAAAAATATGTTCTCAAAACCAAATTAAAATACTACTTGCTACATCAAAATAAATAGAAACAGCAATAGTATCACTGGTGATAATAGATAAATCACCATATAAATTATATAAGATACAAATATGAATGTAGACTAATTGCAACCTTCTGTGAGTGTATTATTTATTTTATTTGCTTCTTTTTTTTCTTTTCTTTCTTTTGTTTTGTTTTGTTTTGTTCATGGTCGCTCTCCTCGATTTAGCCTAGCTATATGAGAGTGAACCATCCAGAATGTAGACTGTACAAATATTTTTTATAACGTATAACATTCTTATGTAAAACATCTATATTTCTGGTAAATATATTGCTTTTTGTTGTTGTTGTTGTTGTTGATAATGATAGAATTGATATAACTGTTATTATTATGTAGCTACATATATTTTTAGTACTGTAATTTAAATTTCTACAGCTTTTGATATATAAGTTGTAGGATTATTTCTTTAACTTGGGAACATTGGAAAAAGACAAGTGTCAATCTTATTATATAGTATGTATATAGTATTATATATCTTTGTATTATATTCTTTTTTTCCTTTTTTTTAGTTTGTACCTGAGGTTCTGCCCTTCGTCATTATTTACATTTAATTTCTGTACTTTTGAAATATAGTTTAAATTTAGTAAACTTTCATGATTTAAAATTTACTTTATTGATCATTTTCCAACAGTTTAGGTTGTAAAATTTTATTAAACACAAGGTAAAAATAACCTTGTTTTCTGGTAACATCACTAAACGTTTTTTTGTGATTATCAACATGTTATTTTTTGTTTAATTTTATTTTTGTGTAACGGCTTTGCATGGCGAGTAATGGAATTCTTCATAACTTTTTATGTAACTGTGTTTGTCATGGCAACAATAATTTTTTTTTACTTAGGGTAAAAATATGATTTAAAAAAATTGTTTGATGATTTAAATGAAAATGATATGATTGTAGTACGTGCAGGTAAGTTTTCTAATTTATTGTGCAAGATTAATACAGCTACTTTAGATTAATACAGCTACTTTAGATTACTTGCAAAGCTACTAAGCATTTCTTGATAGCACAATCACTAAAGACCAGTTTTGTAAATTGCTTGCTACTATAGCTTATTTAAAAACTTAGGTAAACTATTAGCTAAATAAATTAAAAAAGTTTTTTTATAGAAGTTAAAAGTGTGCGGTCACGGAGTAGTAAATTTCGAAAAAATATATATTCTTTATATACTTATAGACATTTTTTATATTTACCATTTTTGAATGTTCTTTCAGCGAATGAAGTATACAAGATTTTGTTAACAAACTTGTTTCTCCTTGCAGGGATTATGTTCATCAAGATTTGTAATGTTTCGTATTCTTATTTATAGGAAAGAAAATTGCTTTAATATTTCTTTTTGATGAATGAATTTCTTAAAAAAAAGAAATTTTACTAACTCTTCCCATGAATTAAATTTATTACGGGGCTTAAGCGTTCAAATTATACAAACTAATTTTAGGCTAAAAGAATGAGACAGTACTGTATAAATTAATTAAAATTAAATAAAAATTAAACGAGTATTTTCATTCAACTGTCTAAAGTGAATTAAATGTAAAATGACTAATACTTCCATTAAAGCACGTTAATTAAATTTTATTATATATAAGCTAAATAAAAAACGAACAGCTGCACCACACCAGTGTCGGACTGGCTTGAAAAAACGGCCTGGGAAATTTGGTCACGGCGGCCCACTTCATTGTATGTTGCAAATACTTATGCAACATATATATATATATATATATATATATATATATATATATATATATATATATATATATATATATATATATGTATATGTATATATACATATATATACATATATATACAAAGCAATTGGTTTATAATATATATATATATATATATATATATATATATATATATATATATATATATATATATATATATATATATATATATATATAGGGGCGCCGAGAGCCTTCACGCCGCCCATGACAGTGACTATAAATAACGCCCTTATTTTTCTAAATTTACCTATATTATATTAGTAAAGGACTTTTTATTTTTAGGCGCATTATTGTTTATTATTATTTAAAGTATAAAAAAAAAAATTTAAACTTCCCAGCCTAAATATTGATAAAAATAAATATTTCTAAAAAACTGCTGTAAGTTGGAGTCTAGAAATAGTAGACACAATCGCTATTCAATATTGTCTAGTATAGCAACTTTTTCATCGTTTGACTAGTCGATGCCAAGACATCAATTGTGGCATCGTTATTAATTCTCGGAAGGTCTTTTTCACAAGACATCAGCATGAATGACTGTAAACTTGACTGGCTCATCAAATTTCTTAATCTGTTCAAAATATATTTCAATTTCAAAAATGATCTTTCACAAGCAACTTGTGATGAGGATAATGTCAGCACAAATTTGTAAGCCAGAAACAAATTGGAATGCGCAAGACTATGCAAGTTAAACTTCTGGAGGACAAAGTAACAACAAACAATACATTCTTTGCAATATTTGCATTTATTTCTGTGGCTGTCACTGTTTTCCACCTCTGGGATTGTAAAGACAGTTTCAGATTCTTCGGATTTATATTGTTGCATGTTGTCCGAGTCAAATACTTCCGTGTAAAATATCAAATTATATTCATCTTCAAGAGTTATTTCGAAACTTTTCCATTTCCTTGCAAAATCCGATAATTCTGTTTGAAGCTGATCTTTTGTTACACTAGCATCAAACTTTCTGAGCAACCCACTCAGGTACTGCAATGCGCCACTAGGTATTTTTTTCAAAATTTCTGCAAAATTTCTTAAATCTAAACAAGATAAATCACTATATAGACTATCATGCTCTGAGAATCTCTGTTTTAAACCACTGATTACTTGATCCATTACCATGTTGTGAACATTGATACGTAATTAATCTTTTGCACTTTCAAGTAGTTGATTTGCTCTAATTCTTTTCTCTTTCAAACCAGCCGGAACCTTAATGTCGAGATTCCTTTTTCCCAGTTCACTGTTCGCAAGGTCTGAAAAATGTCTAGCTGCTTGAAAAATGGAATCAAAATTTCTATCTACTTTGCTTAATTCATTAATACTGTTTTGAACCATATTATAGGCTCTTAGTATATCCATTTAAAAACAATTGCGCCGTCAAAATAAATTCAAAACTTGTCAACGAATCCAAAAGAGCTTTCGCTCTGTAACGGACGTCATTATTAAATTTGATTGATGTAGAAATATCATAAAATGTTTGTAACATGTCAATGTACAAAAAATCAATAACTTGTGTTTCTTGATTGGAGGTTTTGATGAAGAAATTTCCGAATACCTTAGTCAAGGCTCTGTCTTTCCCCCACCAACGGGTTTTACCGATTACAGATATATATTTCAATTTGCTAAATTCACGCCAAACATTGAAGCGTAAATATGATTCCCGTAAAAATACTGCACATGTGTTCAAAACGCCAAATAAGGTAACAGCTTCAACAGCTTTTTTAGTAATGTCACCCATTACCAAATTTAAAACATGGGCATAACACCAAGCATGAATCTAACCTGTGGAAACTGTATTTAACCAGATATTGAATCCATTGTATTGACCTTGCATATTAGAGGCTCCATCGGTTGCATTGCCAATGCATTTACTTACATCAATGCCTACCTTTTTAAAAACGCCACAAACCAAATCACACATTCCTTTTCCAGTTGTTGATGTGCAATTGAATATCAATATTACACGATCATGTACAGATTCCGTTACATATCGGATCACAATAGAACACTGATCCTGTACATTAATATCTTGTGTGGTATCAATAAAAACACTAAACATACCAGCTTCTCGAATTTCTTCCACCATCATGCTTGTTAAAGATGTTGTTATTGCATCAATGACTTTATTAACAGCCGTTTATGACAGAAAAGTGACCAAGTCGCCACGACTTCTTCTGTTGCCAACTAAATCGTGCCAGGATTTGCTTTTTTGGATCAACGGATCAAATTTGCCAATTAGCAAAAGAATCTCTAAAAAATTCCCATGATCTACTCTGTCATCAAGCAATGTGTACCCAGACACTACTGCACCTCTGTAGCTAAGTCCACGCTTACCAGTAATTTTTAAAGTTTCTATGATTCTTTCTATAATTAAACGATTCTTTTTAACCTCTTCACCATGTTGGCGCGTATAAATACTTATATTATCTTTGGCATTAATTTTTAAAAACATACGACTCCATGCATCCTGCACAGGATGCGTGGAGTGCACGTTTTTTATGTTCTGATATTCTTTGATAAATATGCTTGGAATTTGCAATGTTATATCCACTTATAAACGTTGATTGATCTGAAAGTTTGCTAAATGCCAGACAAAAAGAACGAAATAACTTTTGTGTGTTTTCTTCAAAGGTCAGCCAGTGACGAGATTTATTATTTCTGAAATAAACGCTCTGGTAAATAATTTTACCGTTTAGATCAAAATTGTTTTGCTTCGGATGAAATTTAAAAAATGATTTAAAAATGTCTGCTTGTGGTTTCAAAAAATAATAATAATTGTTTTCAGTTTCTTCACTTGGCTCGCATTGATTACTGTTCAATTTATATTGAGTGTCAGAGTTAGGATAAGAGGTTGCATTGTCATCAAAACTATCTGCCATTTGAAATTTAGAACCATGTGCATCTGCTTCATTAGGTGATAATAATACCGCATCAGCGGCATTGCAAATTGGATGGAGATCAGTAATTATTTCTGTTGTTGCTACATCAGCCATAATGATATTAACAATTGAGTTAGTACTAAAAGATGTTGCAAACATGTTCGTTAACTTTCTACATTTCTGGCCATCGCTTTCTAAACGTGTTTTCTTTCTTATTCGTTCTTTCTCAGCACCTCCTTTTTGTTTATTCATTTTCTATGTGGTAGAGCATGTATGCCGGAAATAAACTAAAATAATTTGAAATTTTATTTAAATTGTTTTACACACACAATAATTATTATATTATTTTAAAAGGAGGAAAAAATAATTCATTTTATATTAAGTATGTGGCTTATTTCAAGCTTATGCGGAACATCTACAAAAAAATTCTGTTTTTCAGTTCATAAAGATGCTGATTTAACAATGTAGAACCCATAGGACAAAGTTTCGACGGCATCTCCAGCGCCCCTCCTTTTGCATTTAATCATAAAAATCAAGAAAAACATTTATAATAAACAATATTAACATAAGTAAGCGACATTTTTTAGAATTATAGATGTCTTATAAAATTAAAACATAAAATTAAAACGTTAATTTAATAATAATAATAATATAATAAACAATAATATAATATTGTTAAACGTTATCTATTTACAGAATAATAATAAATAGTATTCGAATTTCAAATACTAAATACTTGTATAACTATTAAACAAATAAATTTCGTTTGAAAACGTAAATTCAAAAGAAACTAAAGCTGTAGATGAGTTTACTTTTTCTTTCTTATTTTCTTTTTCTTTTTCATTTTTCTCTTTGTTTTTTTTTCTTGTGGTGCGTAGGGCCTCGTATCTCCCATAGGCCTATAAGGCAATATAACCTATTTTAGCTTTTGCCTAAATCCGCTATTAAGTTCATATACTTGCCGAAACAATTTCGACGTGCAATCAACAAAATAAATAGTACAACAAACATGAATAGTAACATAGTTTATAACAACTAAATATTATCAATAATACCAACCTGTGACTTTTCTGTCAGTAAACAATAACAAATTTAAAAGCTAAGTCATTATAAAATAAAAAGTTTATCATTTGTTAGCTAATTTGGTTTGTTTACATTAGTGAGTTTAAGCATATAAGCGTTATCTCGAGGCAGTGCACAGTGGGACAGAGTGTGCCAAAATACCAAAAAATCAGTATCAGCATTTCACGGTGAAAATTTGTCATAATGGTGAAGACATGTTCATTAGAGGAAATATCTAGATAAAAAATCATTAAATATTAATTTAGGCGTAATTATATGCGGTTATTTACACGTTAATTTGACATGTGTTCCAAAACGCTGTTTTGCATTTTTTATTTATCAACTTTCTTACGCTACTATTGTTTTAAATTAACATTATTGACTTTCATTTTAAACTATATTATTTTAATTAGGAATGCTTTTTTTGCTCAGGCTTTTAAAAATAATTTAACGTAAATGTAATCATTAGTTTTTATGAATCGAAAACAGACAGTTTTCGATATTTTTTTTGCTACTAACCTTTACTATTAGGTATCAGATAAACTATCCTCCAATATCCTCCAAACATTTGACTATGTAAATCTTATGCTAAATGTATGCAAATAGCCATGCAACATAAATATTTTGCAATAAAGAAAGTTATAACAAAAGATTGGTCTTCGGGTAATGGTCAGTTGATGAGAAATACTGAACATATAAAAAGATGTTTTGTACACAAAGAATATCTACAAAATCTTTCATTACTGTTATAATATATAAGTTTTGTAAATATAAATCTAAAAAAGTTATTTTATGACAAATACATGCATCGAAAAGTAATATTTTTAATGTTTACACTAATAAAAGTTGTCTTGTCCATTAAAAATATTTCGTATTTTTCACCAAATTAATTAATTTTTTTGATATATTTTTTTATATTATATAGTTACATATTTAATATTTTATTTATGCATTTTATATATAAATATAGCCATTCTAATAAAAAAAAAAACTACGAAAATAATTTTGGCACAAAAAACTTGATTTTGTCCCACTGTGCAGTGGCAGGAATACAAAAGAATTTCTCGTAAATAGTTAATAAGACTCAGGGAAATACCCTTTCTAACGCATCGCACTTAAAACGTACGCTAAAAATCTTATGTTTAGCACTGCTCAAAAACGTACGCCACATTAAAATTAATGAATTTAAAACTCAAATTTTTATTTTGACCCACTCGAGTGGAGTCGAAGCTCTCTGCATTTTATAAAAAAGATTTTCTTACCCTTGCGAGTACTCACAGATAAACGGTTATACGTCCTCATAATATCTGGCATTCCTAAAGCTTCTTCTAATCTATAAATATCTACTTTTTGGAATCGAAACTATGACCACGCTTCTGCATTATCTAGCTCATCTAATTCAAAATGCAATTTCAATAAACGGTAATCATTTTTAGATCTATTAATATCGTATAATAAATCAAATTCTTCGTCATCGATAATATGTTCACCTTATGCTATAAAAAGAGCGTCTCTCGTAACTCCCTAACATGTCATTTTTAAACTAAATGTAAAATTTGATGCAAATTTTCTTCTAAGATCTTTTTAATTGTTTATAGCACAGATATTTTTTGGAAAAAATTTTAACTTAAAAATAAGTTATGAATAATTAATGACTTCAAACGCGCTTGATGAAGTTTTTACGCGCTTAACGTTTTTTAAACCTGCAGTGGTAGCTAACGCTTGCTAACTCTTGTACTAACACCGCCTAAAGATAACGCGCTCATTCTTAAACTCACTATTAATATAATACTACTTTCGATCAGCTCGAGATGGCCGCCAAAATTCATATAATTTTGGCCAGAGGCCAGAAAAAAAGTTATATTTTTAGTTAAATCTTAATTTACATTTTATTTTCCAAATAAAATATAGCCTAACTAAAAATATAATATAATTTTTAATGCCAACCGGCCCACCGGGAATCTCCCGGTATCCCGGCGGCCCAGTCCAAGCCTGCACCACACCATATAAACGTAATTTCAATAAAAATAAAAGCTTAAACGAATAATATCAATAAACCGTATAAAATTAAAATAAATATAAACTAAAAACAAAACGAGTACCATCACTTAACCGTACAACTAGAACAAAATAAATTTAATATAAAACGAATATTTAAAGTATACCGTATAAATTTAAACTAAATAGTAGAAGATTAACTACAATAAAATGTATATTTTAATTTGCATACAAACTGAAAATAAAATTAGTAACTTAAATAAACCATATAAATTGAGCTAAATAGAAACTAAACTTGAAACGAATTATTCTACTGATAACCGTATAAACTAAACTAAGTTTTAAATACACAGAATCCATACTATCCGTGAGACATCCATAATACGCATCTATAATATATTTTTTATATGGCTATGGTTCAAAAATCAAAGCATTTACAAACATTCAGATTATACAAATAAAGACATTAAATGCCATATAAAACTTTAACATTGAGAACACTACAAACACAAAGCACAATAGTTTACATAAACTTACAGAACACTGAAACAACACTTACTCAAATCTAACTTGAACAACACTCACTTAACTCTAACTTAATAACAGAATAATACTCCCCTTTTAAACACTACCTTTCAATAATGGACACCTGTCCAAATATTATAAGTGATCTAGCACTCCCTTACACTTCTATAATACATTTTTTCCCTCTCTTAAGACTATTACGGCCTGATGGTTCCATATAAGAGGTGGAACTAGCTTCCTCTGCGAAACAATAACAGAATGAACTTGCTTTCTTGATGTTAGCACCAGCCACATTCAATGTCTGATAACCTCTTCTGATTGTTCAAAAACTTCTTAGAGATCCTCACTTTGCAAGATATTTTGATGAAATGTCACACTAAGAGCATGGGTGTGCACTAGAATGTACTTGTAGACCACAAATGATATTTGACGGCTTCATATCACAGGAAAAAGCAAATGGAAGTTCTTCAAGGTTCCGCAGATCAAAAATTTGCTTGACTTTGCTATAGTTTTCCTGGAGATCTGCAGAAATGGCAATCAGTAACTGTTAGTTACTGATTGCCATTGTTAGTTGCAACTTTGATCCAAGTTTTTGTAAAATGACTTTCAAGTATTTTGCTCAACTGATTAAACTTGGAGAGCAAGTTTTTCTCAACAATCCAACTTAGAACAACTTGATTTAGTGTTGAAACCAACTTTTTCACACCAGAATTTGACAGCTCTGTGTTGTGTTACAAATAAACCTGATCTTTTGCTCTCAGTTCTGGTTCTTCATTGAAAAGTCTTCTTGCTCTTGAAGGTGAATGTTGGAAATAGTTAAGAGAGATTTTACATTATTATGGATTACATAGACTTAAAATGTGAAGCTAAAACTTTAAATATCTAATACGATTTTATCTGGTAAAACAAGAATAGGGTCGTCACCTATTCTATAGGTCAACAAAGACAAACTGTTCCATGGGTGAAGTTTCCTTGTTGGCAACTGCTGATGCCGCAGCTCTTTTAGCTACCTCAGAGTCCTTTAACACAACTTTTACTAAATTTTTTCACAAAGTAGACTTTGAGAAATTTTGTGGCAGACCCTTGCCAGCAATTGAAAAGCATAGTTTGCTTTAGGTTTCTGGATTGCCAAGACTGGATGTGGAAAATTGTGCTTTTCTTTGCCAACTGAGCAAATCAAACTGAATCTCTTGTAACAGGACAGACTTTGATAGTGGAAAAGACAAACAGCTGTGGTTGGGTTTGACGCTTTCCGTCCTCAATCCTCCTAAGGTTGGAGCAGCATCACTCACAATTGCCAGTTGGGACTTTTTAATCATTAAATTAAATTGACTGCTTTAGAATTTGTTGCACTTTTTCTTTAATGAAGCTGGTTAAAAAGCCGAGATACAATAAGCAAACGGTCTTCCTGTTCTCCTCAGGTTTTTGCTTGATTTGGCATATTTTGTGTTAATTCAGATGCCAAATTTGTTAAAAAAATGTATTGAACAGCTAATGCTCAAGTTTTTCACAGAATTTTATCATAATAGTTTTTAAAAAAGCAATTTCAATTTTTAAAAATTTTTTTGGTACTGATATATTCTTTGTTAAACTAAAAAAATGCAAGCATTTTTTTATTTTTTTACTATGACAACTTATTATTTTTATTTTTTTTATTTTATCTCCGTGGCGCAAGTGCGCTACTACTGCGCCACAGCTGCTTGAGCTGCTCTCTATTTAACGCCATTTATCAAAGTTTTGAAGTTAATGAAAGTAAAAGTTATAAAAAATAACGTTTTATTGCTCTAGAGTTAAATAAATTGAAGTTTTTTAATTCGATTTTACGCAAATTTGAAAATAGATTTTCTTCCACTAACGGTGTAACCAGATTTAAGGACTTTTATCCCAGTTACCACCAATGTAGTAAAGTCATACCCCCAAAGAATTTTTCCGGGTCATGACATCAAGTAATATTTTATTTTTTTACAACAGTGTGCTGGCTTATGATTAGTAAAGTAAATTTTAAGTTATGAAAGTTTACTAAATTTGAAACATTTTTCAACAGTATGCAAATTAAACACATATAACAAAGAAAAACAAAACCTCAAAAATACAAGGAAAAAAAAAAAATTACAAAGACATTTCTAAATTTAAATACACTAAAAATCCTTTTAATGAAAATCTAAATTTTCCTAACCGTTCTCTTACTGCTTTATATATATTTTTTTGCGTCAATTTTCAACTAAATTAGAGGTTGCTGTAAGTCTTGTTGGAAGTGAGCATGATTAAAAAAAAGTTTTAAAATTATTTTTAATTTACAAATTTGTACGAATCGAATACTCACTGCTCCGGTGGAAAGAATTTGTCAAAGCTAACGACGGAACCCTAGCTGCAATATATTTTGGTTAATCGGAAGCTTCACCTGATCTATTTACAATGAATAATATTAAAGGTTTCGTTTTTAGAGTCTACGATGATCAAAAAAGAACAAAAGATGTTAATACTTTTTTACAACTTCATTGGTTCTTTTTTACGATAATAAATGTCATTAATTCCGGTTTAATCTACAAGGTTAGCTGACTTATCACCGTCAATTAATTATTTTCAGAAGTTCTTTTTTTTTTTTTATTAAACATAGCAAACTGTAAATATCATTTTGGTTTACATATAAAAATGTTTATATATATATATATATATATATATTTTTTATACATCTTCGCTTCCAACAAGGCTGCAAGCAGCCACTAATTAAAGTTGGAAGTTACTGAAAGAGAAAAGATGAAGATTGTAGAGCAAGATAACGATTGACGGACGACTTAAAAGATTGCAAATTATATGAATCAGGAAAGCAAGATGAAGGAAGCGAATTTCAAAGAGATGATGTTCCAGGGAAAAAACTAGACGAATAAGCGTTTTTGGAGCACTTAGGAGCAGTCACAGAAAAAGAATGAGACTTAATTTAATGAGGAGTAACACGAGAATGAATTTTAGTAGATGGCACAAGAGATGCTAGCTCTTTAGAGCAATGCCCATTATAGTATTTGTAGAAAAGAGAAAGAAAAGCAACATTATGACTATGTGATAATGGTTGGAGGTTGGTAGCAAGAGCAGGTCCAACTATGTTTACAATGCGTTTTTACACCTTGTCTAAAAGAGTAAGGGCATCATTAGAAGATCCGCCCCAGATATGGCAACAGTATTCCATACAAGGCCGGATTTGAGATTTATAGAGGTAGAGAATAAAATCCGAAGTAAGAAGTGACAAGCTCGACAAAGAGATACAACCTTAGCAGATGCTAATTTTGCAACTGATTTGATATATGGTTTCCAGAAAATATTGGAAGTAAGAGTTAATCCTAGAAGATGAAGAGTAGGTGACTCATCGAGTACGTCACCGTTCATAAATATAGGAAGATCTAAATTATTGCAATGATTGGCTGAAAAAGATTGAGTTTTATCTGAATTAAAGTTCGCCAGCCACTGTGAGCCCCATGCTGTAGCAGAAGTGAGATCCTTTTCAAGCTCAAATGCCCCCCCCCCCCCGAAGCAATCAGGGGGTGTTGGTTTCTTATCACGACAAGAATAAATAGTTGTAACATTAGCAAACAATGCCACCTTAGATGTGAGAATATCTAGAAGATTGTTGATGTAAATTTAAAAGAGTATAGGGCCAAGAATAGAATCTTGAGGAACCCCTAAAGTTACAGAGTAAGAAGAAGAGTGTTATTTGTTTATGCAATGCGAATTTTAATGTATGTACCAGGTCAATTATTTTAATGCTTCTTTATTTACAAAAAATGTTTTACCTAATGGTTATTTCATCAATTGACCTCCGATTAGGTAAAGTACATAACGTCCTATATCTTATGAAGTAAAAATTTCAACATGTGTTGTTTACATGTTTTCAAAGACTTTTTTATTACTCTTTCTACTGGTACAAAATATTTGAAAAATAACGTATCATTACTCTTATTAAAATTTAGTGGAATTTGTCACTTTTTAAAGTCTTTTTCATACAAGGCTCTCACAAAAAGTTTGCTTGTATTCCGTATGTACAGAGTGATAGTGATAGGGTATAAGGAGTAACGATTCCTAATTTTCGGAGTATATAACATTTTACAAATGTATAATAAAATTTCAAATGCTAACATGTTTTTAATATGTGGCTATGAAAATAACCGTTTTTAAAAAGTGGCTTAACAACTCAGCATAAATCTTGATCACAGCATCTTGTTACTCTATGAAATAAAATTAACAGTATAAGGAATATCAATGAATTTTACTATAATAATAAAATTATATTTTTATTAAAATAAAAATATAACTTTAGTTTCAACACTATTATAGTATACTGTAGACAAGAATGTATTTCCCTCATAATCAAAGCAGTAAAAAAAAATATATATATATATATATATATATATATATATATATATATATATATATATATATATATATATATATATATATATCACATAAATACATACTACAAAGTTAAAAAAATTCATTTAAATTTGATAAGCATGTCATAATATATAAAAATATTAAAATTTATTTGTTTAGTAATTAGGATTCATTTTGCCGTACAGCTAGAGCGAGATCACATGTTATTATTGCTAAAAGTAGAGTCTAGAACACTTTCGCACTTTCTGTGATATAACATTAAACAACTTTTGCATTTGATCATGCGTTTAATATATTCAATTTATTATGTATATATATATATGTATATATATATATATATATATATATATATATATATATATATATATATATATATATATATATATATATATGTATATATATATATATATATATATATATATATATATATATATATATATATATATATATATATATACACATACATACCATATTGCATAAATTGGTCTACATGAAAAGTTACCGATGACGTCATACTGCATTAGCCAAAGCAAAAGGTTTAGGCAGGTATCATCATATAAAAGATATTTATAAAAATACGTATAACAACTTACTATCCATAAATAACTTGATACGATGGTTTCAAAACCATCCTGGAAGAACAGATGATTTTCAATATAAACTCTTTTGAATGGCATCGACGACTTGCAAAACTTGAAAGCAGAAAAGATCTCATTACATTTTCCTTCAAGCACAAGAGAACATGGCTTCTAAATTGTTTCGGTCAAACCAAATATTTTCAATAGGGTTTTTGTTGTTTCATAAAATAAATTCAACAAAAGCCAGCGAAAACAAACCACAATCTACATATCCTTCTTGCTGCCCTGGTAAAACATTTGCTTTGATTATAGCTTCATCATATTTTAAAAGAGAACATAATTGATTCTGTGTATCTACTGATAAATTTCCTTGAAAGTTAACATCAAGTACATACATTTCTCCATATTTACAACCATATGTGCTGAGAGCAAACCAATGGTTATGTCTATTATAAATGATTAGAACAAATGATGTATGACACTATCTGATAACATTCGATCTTTCAAAATATCTTTGACATCCTCAGTTGAAAGTAGTGGAAAGCTTAGTAGTGCATATTTAGTGTTGTTTAAAGAGGATTCATTTTCAAATGTTATAGAACTTGTTGTAAATGTTGCATCCCCTGTAAATGGATCATCTGTGATAATACATTCTTGTATTGGTGCTTCAGAAGCAATGCTATCAATTTTGATGTTAGATGCTGAGCTTAATAAATCAATTTTCTTAACTACTCGATGTGAAGGCTTTTTTTTAAACATTAGGCATATTAACTATTTTAATATGATTTAATACAATTACATGTGCACTTTCTGTTCTAACTGGTAAGCCTTTTTCTTTTTTTCTTGCATGATATAAATTTTCTACAACATTTGACAGCATTTCATGCAGATTTAAAATTTCTTCTGAAGTTTCATCAAAATCAAATGTTAAATTATGAATAGTTGTGAGCATTTCACGAACTTCAGATGGAGTATTAACTACTTTTCTTTTATTCAAATGATTTAATTCTGTAGTAGTAGAAACATTGTAAGTACAATTAATACTGTAAGTATATTCTTGGAATCTTTCTTTATGCTGGAACTTATATGAATCATTCACTGTAATAACTTTTTTATTTATGTTAAAACTTAGAAATGGGGATTGCCTGTATAATAATGCTAAAGAATCCCATGACCATGTTTGTGGAAATTTTTGAAATACTAAAAAAAATGTTTACTAAGGTAACCGTGATCGATTAAGCAGGTACTCAGGTGTAGCGCTGTAGTGTTTATATTCACAACGCATTTCATAATTCGACTCTGAATAACTAAAAAAAGTAATATATAAATATATGTTTACACAAATATATAAATATATATATATATATATATATATATATACATATATATATATATATATATATATATATATATATATATATATATATATATATATATATATATATATATATATATATATATATACATATATATGTATACATATATATATATATATTTGAATGTAGACATCATGAATGAGAGTATGTAAATTATTATTTTATGAACATCAATAAACACGAGTTTCTCTTGATACTAAAATTATTTTTTTAAAGAAATTTTTGCTGGATTGTTGAAACCAGCGTCTTCAACTTAAAATTTTTTTTTTTTTTCTTTCTATTTTATTTTTAAAACGGCAGTTCAATTTTATGTCAATATGGTTTCAACTTTTTTTGACGTAAGTGCGCCATGAATGGTGTCCAAAATTTTGTTGACACATATTGTCCCTAATCTAAATTGATACCGTTTTGTTGAGGGGCACATTGGTGGTACTGTATTTCAAGTGCCTCACGAACTTTCCTATCAAACTTTTTAGCATCAACTTTTATTGTTCTGCAACTGTCCCAGTTAATTTGTTGTGTACAATGTCTCATGTGTGTGGCTAATGCAGATCGCTCTGTTTTATTTCCTATTGTACTGTTTTTGTGTCGTTGCATGCGTGTTTTTGTTTGGATTTTTGTTTCACCTATATCCTTTTTGCTACAATGACATTTAATACGGTGGACTCCTGGGTGGCTGTTCATTTATAGTTTAGATTTATTTCTTGATGTTAATATTGCCTCTAGGTTCAGGTTTGATTTAAAGACCGTTTTATATCCTGCCTTCCTAAACACCTTACATAAATTGGGAGACAAAAAAAAACTTTTAAGCTGAAGACGCTGGTCACAACAATGCAGCAAAAATTTCTTCTAAAAAATAAATGTAGTATCGATAGAAACTCGTGTTTATTAATGTTCATTTAATAATAATAATAATAATAATAATTATATATATATATATATATATATATATATATATATATATATATATATATATATATATATATATATATATATATATATATATATATATATATATATATATATATATATATATATATATATATATATATATATGTATATATAGGCCCGCCAAGAGGTTTTGTGATACCCGGGTCCAAAAATATAAACGATGCCCTTTCTTATTCCGAGTCTTAAAATCAAAAATAGAAAAAAAATTAGCAAATAATTTAGATAAATCAGTAACCTTTTTTTTTTACTTTCTTTTTCATTGTATTTTAAATTGTAAACAAAATAATTATACCATCAAGTCTTAATCGACGAACATATTTTCCGGGCCTTCTTAGTGGCGAAATTTGAAATGACTTCATCATATGAAACATTATTGGTTAAATCGGATTCAATGGAAAGAATCATTTAGTAGCACAGACGCTCCTGGCCCATTGTAGAACGGAGATGTTCTTTGATGATAGCTAACTTGCTGAAAGATTTTTCACCTTCAGATGTTGAAACAGGCAATGTTAGAAAGATTCTAAGTGAAACACACACTTGGGGAAATACCGAATGCAGACCCTTGGCATAAACTTCATTTAAAAGCTCAATAGGCTTTTCGCTGGTCAGAATATGTATTTTTTGCGGTGAAAAAAATACTGAACTTTATCAACAAATTCATTTTTACTTAAGTCTTCTGGGTAAAGCATTGCCAAACCTTCAGCTTTTAACCGCAATTCCTCGTCTGTTAGAGATTTCTGTCCAGACCAAAGAAAAGAAAATTTGTTACACTCATCTTTGATTACTTTAAATCTTGATCTAAATTGACTAGTTAAATTTTCAAGTTCAAGATTGAACACACTATATTCAAAGCTTTTTGAAGCTTCTTCATGGTTGTAACCGTCAGTTTCGTCGAGGAAAGTCTTCCGTTTTTGCATTCTCTTCGTAGCAAATATGACCTCATCGAATTTAAAATTCTTTGCAACTTCTGTTGCCTTTTACCAAAATTTTGTTTCAAGATAAACAAATTCTATCCAGATCCATCAAAAGACCATTTAAAATCTTCAATTCACCATCAAGAGTTGAGTGGAATGAAGCAGAAGACTCACGTTGTTAACTGCCATCAAACATTTAAGCCCAAAAGTGGTGAAAACATTTAATTAGGTAATGAACTTCGTTACTACTTTCGCCTGGAAGGTCCAAGTCTTTAAGACAATGTAATGATTTTAAGATCTCGCTCGGCTTTTTTGCTAGTGGTTTGACTGCTTCTATTCTTGAGCTCCATCGTGTTGCAGAAAGTTTATGTAATGATATCTCTGTCTCCTCCAGAAAAATTTTCCAACGAACTGGGCTGTAGCTGAAGAGATTGTATAGCTTTTGGATATTTCAAAAAAAGGATTTCACAAGAGCTGATGATTCAACAGCGCGTACATCACATAAGTTAAACTGTGAGCAGAGCAAGGAGTGAAAATAGCTTATGGATTATTCTGTCTAATCAAAGCTTGAATTCCATTACAGACACCTGTCATATTAGCGTCATTGTCGTAACCTTGACCTCGACAATTTTTTATGTCAAGCTCATTTTCTTTCAACACATTTAATATCAAATTTGCTATATCAACTCCCTTTTTCTTTTCAAGGTCTTCTAGCTTAACAAACCTTTCTTTGACCTCCCACTGCTGATTATTACTGAAATGCAAAAATCTAAAAACGAAAGTAATTTGCTCGCTATGGGAAGAATCGGGAGTGCTGTTAGTAATCATGGTGAAATATATTGATTTCTTGAACAACTTCTCAAACTACTAATTTGCCGCACTCCTCGATAAATTCATTCTATGATCTCCAGGATAAGTAATAAGCTTGCATGCATTTTTCTTCTCCTTAGTGTGTAGCAATAAGATGCAAATGATCTTGTAACGTTTGGTTGTGACGAGCAATTAATTCGAGTGCACCAAGAAAGTTTCCATTACCATTTTGGTATAACTTTTGATTGGATCCTTAGAGCAAACAAAAAATAATATAATTAGTAATCTATATTTATGTCCCATTATAACTTACAGTTTTGATTTTTAGATACAAATAATTTAATAACAAATATAGTTTAAAATTCGATTGCAATATTCTCACCCATAAAAGCTAAATTTCTGGAAGCTAGAAAAATTTTCACGTCTAGAATGCACTGTAAAGTTACCTTCCATCGCTTTGTTTCATTTCCAATTTTTTTTTTCAATTGGTGATCAATGGACCTTTGACTTTTCAAGTGAATGGTAGCTGTTTTCCATTCGAGATAATAGCTACGGTGAATGTCGCTTTATTGATGACTTATAATACGATCTGAAAGCTTTCTCCAATATCCATGTAAACCTCCATTCCAGGACAACAAACTGGATTGAACACCGGGTCTAGCAAAATTGGGTGATCCAAAAGGGAGAAAGGGATACAAAAGAGCAACGCTACAGCCTCACTCCAAACGAGGCAATCTCTTCTAACTTTTTCGCCGTTTCTTTGTTCCTCTTTATAAACGCAGGTAGGAAAATTGCATTCCTTGTGATCTCTTGGAAAATTTCCAGGATTTGGAGAAGGTCCCATCAAAATTAAATTTGTGTCTGATATTGATATCCATAGAGCAGGATCATTAGAAGTTGGTATAGTTGTTGTACCAAGATCACTTGTGCATATTTGTTCGTCGCTTATACAATTAACTACTACATCACAATAATTATTTTTTAAAGGTGATGATGTTTTTTTGCGTTTCATCGGTGTTATTGAAAAAAAAATATATTTCGGAATTATGACTAACTGGCAACTCATTGTAGTCATTGATATCGATATCTATTTGATCAAACTATAAAGAAATATTTAACAGAACTATTTTACTTTTCCTTTTATTGAACTTCATAAGATCCAAAAATAATTCAAATACCTGCTTGACTTTTTCTTCATTTTTGGTCCAACGAACGCAATCTAAAAGCGTTCATCTATTTTTGCTTTCGTTCTCTTTCCGCGTCATCGATTTTTTCTCCCAGCAGCTCCAGACAACTGGTTCAATCTTGGAGGTCTACGATTATTCATTCTAAAACTTATGACAATATAAAGAACGTAAAATATTTTTAATTTAAAATTGAAAAAACTTAAAAAATTTAGAATAACTTTAGAGTTATTAATTGCAGAGCAAAAAGTCGGTTCTTACAATTTAAAAAATCCACTGAAGATATACTTCTTGTGGAAATATAGTCGAAATTCGGGCTGCCAATTTGAACTTTTTTAAAAAAGTTCGAACTCGAACATTTTCGAACTTCTTTTAATAGTTTTTATTTATTTAAAATTGTAAACAAAAGGGTACAAGTAAAACAAAAAACTGTTAATTTGTTTATAAAGACTTTTTATTTGTTTGTAAAAAGTAGATGCAAGGTATCATCCTGCAACCAGTTTCTTTTTCTATGCGAAATTAATCCAAGGCTAGAGAGCCCTTTCACAAGATCATACCATTTAAAAACCATATACTTTATGAAGACATTTTCGGTTCTTTAGCTACAGTCAATTCTTTGTTCTAATTTCTAATATTGTTACCATTTTTGGCTTTTTTATTAATATCGAGTCTATCTCTTTAAGCCGGAATAATCTTTGAATATGATTAATTTGCAAAATTATTTATATTATTTCTTTTTATTTTGTTCTCAAACTGATTACCTTGATTTAAAACAACTGGGTGTAACAAATATATCATTTTTATGTACTAAATTATTATTTTATTAATTTAAATTTTATTGACGTTTTTACATTTGAGAACTTCTATTTTGTGTTTATTTTTTAGTGTCTTGTAATAGTGCGTGTTGAGGCACATTTTGCTCGTTGCAGCTTTAGTCAAAAAATGAAAATACTCCTAAACTTCAGATTTTCTAGATGTGCTAACGCTGAGTACCTGTTTTTGTAGGAACTTAAAACTCTTTATAATTTTAATTTCAAACGTAAATAAACAGTGGTCAAATGGTGAAAAAGTACCAGCCACTGTTTAAGTACTTTTTAATAGGAAAAAAGCGATCCTACCTTAAATACGATGGCGCTACAGGTGATGTAATTTTGATCACACTTTTAGAGATTTCTGACAAACACAAAACAAAAAAAGGCAAAAATATTCATATTTATAATTTTTACTTATATTTCAACTTGTTTTACAAAAATTAATAAAAAGACATCAATTTTTAAAATTTATAAGTTCGAGTTATTAGGAGAGTTAAAAGTTCGAACCAGAACATTCAAATTTTTGCGTAAAGTTTGAACGTTCAAACTAGCAACCCTAGTTGAAATGTATCTTATTTCTTTCCGTTGTAAAATTACAGTCGAAACAAAATGCAGGAAAACACAAAAATTAAAGATGACAAGATGTTGCGCTCATGCAAATCATAAAATAAGAAACAAAAATTTAATAATCTTTACTTTTTTATGCAAACAAAAGACCAAAACGCGAGCGTTCAAATCAACTCAATGTAAACCTTGTAGAGGTTTTCACTTAGTTGATTTGAACGCTCGCGTTTTGGTCTTTTGTTTGAATGAAAACCTTGTAGAGTGTAAACAAACTTAAAAAAAGAAAAACTAATGCGCAAAAGTTAGTTAATTTTCAAATTATAATATACTTTTTTTATAATATTTTCTCAGTACAAGTACAATAATTTTACTATAAAATAACAATTTCACCATTATTTGCATTAATAATGCAAATAATGGTGAAGTTATTAAGGTAGAGTTTGAATTTATTAAATTATAAACATTTTATAATTTATTAGCAAACTTTTTAAGAGTATGTGATGCCCTATATACTGTGATGGCCAGGGCTAAACATTGCAATTGCCCCCCTCCTCCTCTGGGCGGGCATATATATATATATATATATATATATATATATATATATATATATATATATATATATATGTATATATAAATTTATATTTATATAATATATATATACATATATATATATATATATATATATATATATATATATATATATATATATATATATATATATATATATATATATATATATATATATATATAAATTTATATATAAATTTTTATTACCATCATAATACACCACAAATCATGATGCTGCTCTTAATACATTTTTTTTGATACAATTCGATGCCTCTTAGTGTGATTTACAATGATAAAAAAGTTTTTTTTTCTCCTAATAGTTATAGGATATATATATATATATATATATATATATATATATATATATATATATATATATATATATATATATATATATATATATATAATTTTATATACATATTCATATATATATATTTTTATATATATATTTATTTTTATATATATAATATAAATATATAACTTTTTTTAATTCACCTCCCCAAAGTCAAGAAGGCCACTACAGATGACGAGGCTACTTAATTGTGGTTATAACCCTCTCTCAACTCTATAACTCCGAAACACGAACCTTGACAAACAAGGTCACTGCGCGGAGAATCAAGTTGACTACCAGGGACGTGGGTATATATATATATACATATATATGTATATATATATATATATATATACATATATATATATATATATATATATATATATATATATATATATATATATATATATATATATATATATATATATATATATATATATATATATATATATATATATATATATATATATATATATATGTTAAAGTATAACAAATGTTTACAAATAGTTTTAACAACAGTTTTGAAATCACAATGACATATTCTTGAGGAAAAAAAAAGGTACAACCTTAAATTTTGTTTTTATAATAAACACATTAAAAAGATTTCAAAGTCAAAGGAAATCTTTTCTCCTTATACTTATTTAGTAAAATAGAAACAAACCATTATCAATGCAGTTTACTGGCAAAATGTCAATATCTTGGATTTTCCCATCCTCTTTGACAAAAAAATTTAGGAACATGTTCAACCCCAATTTGATAATTTCAAAAGGTGAAGGTTTCATATGACACATACGAAATTCTTCCATCTAATTTATTGGTAGCTCTTCTCGAACCTTTTGGTTAACTAATATATTATCACAAAAAAGCTATATATGTGATACATCTTTTGATAAATGTATTCAAAATAGTGTTCCAGCATGCTTGCTACATCGTCTGTTCCCTTTTTACTTTAAGTTTCATTGCAACAAAATAAGTGAACACTATTTGATCCTTAACAGTGTATATTAAATGTGTACATAAAAAGCTATCTATGATAATAAATTTCATTTGAAGAAACATTAGGACAATTCGTATTTTTACCCAAGTCAAATGCAAGAATTGCATGGCCAGTTTTTGCATTACAGCACGCTTCTTTCTTTCTGGCATAAAACACTTCTGCTTTCTTGACGACTCTTGATGAGATGTTCTAAAGGAGTGCTTTGATTTTTAAGTATAATGTTGAATTTGTCACATAACCAAAGCTAATGTTAAATTTTTCTACAATTATTTTCCTGGTACAAAAAAGAAAGTAGAAAATTAGATAATACCCAATAGTATTCTTAAATAACCACACATTATTTAAGTACCTTTAGTTTTCTTGACAAACATTTTCTTGTGGGAAGCACTCCTTGTACATATCGTACAATTTTAATAAATTAAGATCCTCTGGTACACTCTTTATTTAAATTCTTTTTTTCTTCTAAACTGATTTGATACTGTTGTCTGACTGACTTAACTGATAACATTGATACATTTGTGATATTAATAGTGTAAGCTTGAATGTTTTGAGAACTCATATGACCTTTAATAATGCAATAGGAGTTATTGCTATTGAGTTAGAATGAATATTTTCATTTAGAATTGTTTTGTTTACGCTGAAACCCCTTTCTGCAAAATGCTAGCCCATGACTAACCATTAAAACCAATTTGATAATATAAGAAAGTTCCTTATGATTGGCTATATCCAGTTAAAGAAAATAAAAGATATCTGAAAAAGCCACAAATGGTTTTTTTTATCAAAGTTAAAAAATTTTTCTATTTTTATTTTCATGTCATTTCTTAAAAGTATTGAATACTGAAGCATGACATTATTACTTTGTGTTGCAAATATAATTTTTAGGCTGTCAAGATAATGTAACAACCTTTTTAGTTTATTTTGATTAGATTCAATTGTTAATGTTTTGAGTTTGATTGGTTCAAAACAACTTGCATTCGCTATGATTGCAGTTTAGCCGGAGGCATTATTAGCAAACTTTCCATGGTTTTGTGAGAAATAAAACACATTCATTTCTAAACTTTTTTATATCATTGAAGGGATCTTAAACTCCCAAAACATGTTGTGTTCATATTAAAGATAGTGTTAAAAAAAAGGTTTGAACCAAGTTTTTTTGATTGAAAATAAATAATGAATGCATACCGAAAAAACTTATCATGTCATTTTAGTCGAAGCTCGCCTTCTCCATTTTACTCAAAAAATTGGAGTCTTTAAATTATACGTCACAACCTACAGACTTCAGTAATTCCTTTGAAGCGCATTTAGTTCATAAAAGTTTTAGTATTTAACGTCACGGTAGACTTTTGATAAATGAAAAATGTAATTAAACAAAGCTGCACTTTTCTACTTTGATTTAAAAAGCATGTTTTAATATTTTTTTAACATACAACAAAACAAATTTATTTGTATTATTTTTCCAAACATCGCAAAAAAAAAAAAGTTTGTAAAATAATAAATTATTAGTAAAAACAATAAATTATTTTTATTTTATTGGAGCAACTTATTTTTTTACAGATATCTTAATAATTTTTAGATTTATATATCTTACTTATATTTCTTTTGTTTTTAAATTAAAACTATTAAAGCTTTACTTACCTATCTTATGATTTTCATACGAGTATTTTACATTATATAGAACGTTTTATATAAGGTCTCTCGTTTTTGTGCAAAAGAGCGCTGTATTATATATTCTGAATCTTACTTGTTATCATTTAAACTATTTTTTAACTTCTCTGGTCATTTTTATGCTAAAGCATTTTTTGTTCTCTCGTCGAAAAAAAGTATTTATTAACAATTACATTCATAACATTACATGAAGAGAACGAATTGTTTGGCGTACATCCTGACAAAAAAATCAACTTTTTAGGGAATTGGGGCTAATTTCCCCCTCCCCAAATTTTTTAAAAATTTTTTGGGGGAATATTTTATAATTATTAAATTTCTTCAAAAAAAAATTATAGTTTTTACTTGTTAAAATATAAAAAAGTCCTCAATTGCAAATCTAATTGATTTTTAAATAGATTTATAGAGTATTAAAAAAACAAATATGTATAATATAATACAATTATAATGTCTAAGATATAATAGAATATAACTAGAATATATTAAAATAAGAAAGTCCATGAGAAATTGAGGATCAAGCTCATAAACAAAAATAAACTTATGGATAAAGCAACATGATTTATAATTGAATTTATAGAGTATTAAAATAACAATTATTATACAAAATATAATACAAAAAGTATAATTTACAAGACATATACAATGTATATGTCTTGTAAACTATAAAATGATCTACATAGAACATTTCTTAGTAATTATAAAATGATCTGCATAGAACATTTCTTAGATCCATTTTCAGCAAAGCTTCCATACTGCAATTTTAACTTATTGAAAGTTCTCAGTTCTCCAAGATTTGAATTTTCACCGTTGCAATATAAACAAGAGTATTTTCCTCCATGTCCTGCTAAGCCTAAAATTATATTTAGCAGTTTAAGATCTGCTGCTAAGTAGAACTTAATTCTGTTGAACATTATTTTCTCAATAACTATCTAAAGGTTTGCATAACTTTAAGTAACATTTTTGACAAATGCCAATACCAGAACTTTATTTACACCAGTATCTTTGTTTTCTCGACAGTCAGTATCTGTTTCTATATTAAAAACATTTGTAACAAATTTTAAGGATCCTTGACCACCATCTTTTCCAACACAAATAATAACTTTATCTATTTCTAGTCCACTAGCAGTGCAAATATGTTCAACAAGTGATTTGGAATCTTTTACATACACTAAATCTTTAATTATAGGATGTAGGATTTTTTTAATTCCAACTTTTTTCTTAGCTGTAACTCTACTTTTTCTACTGCGTAATAATCACCAAGACTACATGACCATATTTTTGTTTTCTTTGAAGTGCTAGCTTCCACCCCCAATCTACCCAAATCTTTTTTGCAATCCATTGTAATTGAATTTATTGTAGAATCTGATAGATCGTGCTTTCTTTTTGTATTATAGAAAGTTTGGCTTGATATTGTTTTAATTGTCCTATTCTTTCCTATCTGCAGACTCAACGGAGTCCAGCCTGTCGACAATTTTATAGTTTCTCTCAATTGAATGTTTTGAACTTGCTGGATTTCTTTTAGAGATTTGGAGAGGACTTGTTTTCCTGTTTTTAAACCTAAATTTTAACATTTTAAATTTGTCATAAGATTTAATAAGAAAGTTAACTTTTATACAGACTTTATTTATTTTATTACTTCTGAGATTAACAACATTCTTAAGTTCTCCACAGTATCTTTTCTACTACAGGAATGTCGAATTCCAACTCTAATTCTTTGATAACAATTAAAGCAAAATTTTTTAATAACTTCATTTGCTATCTCAGGTTCACTTAGATAAACACTTAAGACATTCTAAGAAATATTTTTTATACTTTATAAGTTATTATTATTGGTAATTAAATTAATTTTTAAATCGATTAAGTATATTAGAACTTATATTTAAGCAAATTGATTTTGAAACGTTTACGTAACTATGTCTTCATTAAAATTTATACATTAACTTAAGGTTTGCCTCTTTGGATTTATCTCTGGACATAACACATAGTGGACAATCACAAGTTGACTCTGCATCATCTATAAATATATATATATATATATATATATATATATATATATATATATATATATATATATATATATATATATATATTATATATATATATTCTAATAAAAAATCAGGTTGTGTGTTAATAAAAAATTACCATTTTATAAGAATAAATACACTTTAATAAAAAATATTCATATAATTCTTAGTTACAATCAATATTTTGTAACCCCCCTTTTTGCATTGATTACTGCCTGTACCCTTTTAGGCATGCTTTTTATGCAGTTTTCTGCCGTTTCCTGCAACCTTGCATTATGGTTCCAATGTTTTATAATACTTTCTATTAGAACCACCTTGTTTGTAATATTTTTCTTAGCCACCTCCTTTTTTAAGAGCTCCCAAACATTCTCTATAGGATTGAGATCCGGCAAATTTCCCGGCCAGTCCAACAAAGGAATATTTTTATCTTTCAAAAGATTTTGATAGACTTAGCCGTATGGCATGGTGCTCCATCTTGCATGAATGTTTTGTTTTCCTCTGGACCAAACCATTCCGTCAATTGGGGTAACAATCTTTGTTCCAGGGCATTTTTATACTGCACCTGGTTCATTATCCCTTGAACAATGTACAGCCTTCCCATTCCTTTCCCACAAATGACCGACCAAATCATCACCGAGGTTGGATGTTTGACGGTTTTTTGATAAGACTTGGAACGTGCTCTCATCACTAAAGCAAACCTAAAAATATTATGCGATGGTTCATTGACCACAATACATGGATTATCTAAAAAATTTAAAGTTTTATTTAATAAAATAATCTGTTATACCGTTTTCCAATCGTCTTCAGTCCAATTTCTATATTTTTTTGCCCATTCTAATCGCTTCTCCATCATTTTTGGCGTTAATTTTGGCTTTTTAGCCGGACATCTTGAGCTGTAGCCAAGATCGTGTAGACGACGCTGAACCGTTCTCTTTGACATCTTAATACCAGAGCTCTCCAACTTCTCAGTGATATCATCATTTGATGCTAGCCTATCTTCCAATACTATTTTGGTAAGAATTCTTTCACCTCGTGGAGTAAGAATTCTTTTTTTACCACAGTTCCCAGTCCTTTTTGGAGTCAGGTTTTCCATGTTGACAATTTTTTTTTGGATATTCTGCACTGATACTCTAGAAACATTACATCTTCTGGCGATTCCACTTTGGGAAAAACCAGTATTTGTAAGAAGTGCTTGGATTTCATTTTTTATTTCTAGAGATAAGTCCTTTTTTTTGCCCATTTCTAAAAAAATAACCAATTTTAGTACGAAAATTTCTATTATTACTTAAAATAATTTTAATAACAAAATACTGAGTGAAATAAAAATATCTTTATGTTAATTTATGTAATGTAATATTCTTAAAGTAATATTAGTAGATTTAAGTACTTACTTTAATGATAACTTTGAAAAATATACCAAAACTAACAGAGAGTATTCACCACGTGCACTGTAAGAATAGCGGTCTCAAGATGGCGTCACACAAAATGGCTGTCAAAAATGACAGTGTTTAAACCAGCATAAAATTTTAAATAATTTTGTCAACATATAACTATATTGTATGCATCCAAATAAATTAAATTATATAAATTTGAACTATAATGCCAAGAAAACAAAGATAAGCAAGGTATGTTAAAATTTATTGGGTGGCCATAATAAATTGTCATACGACTGTATATATATATATATATATAATACTAATACAAAATTTTTGAAGTTAGAAATAAAATTTTTATAAATTATCAATAAATATTTAAACTTTATCAAAAACATTTTTATAAGCACCAAAATATTTTTTCTAAAAGTTCTAATAATTTTCTTATTGTTTAAGAAAGTTATAAAAAATTATAAAAAAATTCTATATCACAACTTTTCTTTGGGAGGGGGGAAATTTGCCCCAATTCTCTAAAAGTTGATTTTCTAGTCAGGATGTACGCTAAACAATTCGTTCTCTTCATAGATCAGTCAGTTTACTGTTCCTTAACATCATGAAACTAAAATTTTTGAAGTAATTAAATTTTCAACCTAAACCTACTACACTTGACTTGTGATACGTGAGATCCTGATTTTGCATTACTAGTACAACCAATAACAGCACAAGTTAGCGTTATAAATTTTGATTATAAATTTACTGTTCAATATTTTATAACTATCAAATTAAAAACATGAAGTACGTAGATTTTTGCCCGTTTTTATACAACTAACATTTAATAAAAATACAGACGAATTATTATTAACTAACGCAATAATTAACAAATTAATTATTGGTAATATTTCAAAACAGATGGTAATTTAAATTATCAAAATGTCGTAACGTGCATTAAAAAACATATTATATTTGGTATTACCCAATTTATGTGTTGTATTTGGTATTTGTCTCTTAACATGGAAAATTTACCTATAATTTTATAATTATTTAAAAAATCAGAGATTTTTAATTTTTTAACAGGTTTTTTTACATTATTTTTACATTATTTTTACAATTTTTTATGTAAAAAAAACATTGCTGTAATATATTTACTACACGTTATTATACGTTAAGATGAAATTAATTTAAATACTTTATTACTTTAACTAATCCTTTATAGAAAGAATTTCTTCCTCAATTTGCCTCAAGTTGAAAGATTGAATTTTTAAGATTTAACAAAAAAAAAAAAAATATATATATATATATATACTTTACAAAAGTATATATGTAATTTGCTTAAAATTATTTATTCGACTCATTGTTTTTAGTAATTATATAAATAATAAACACCTGCTACCAACGCGTTGATTAATTAATTTTAATTAACCACAAGTCGTTGCAGCATTGACCACAAAATAAATAAACTAAAAAACCCACTTTTAATAACTAAAATGGAAGAAACTAAATGACAGTTTCAACATAATGAAGCGGCGAGATTAGTTTTTTAAACTTTTTGAAGCCAGGCGGGAAAAGAAGATTAACAGTATAGTAGATATCAAGGCGGACATTATTTTGAAGGTTTGAATATATCGGATGAAATTAAAAGGGATTTTTATAGTTTTATTGAACATCAAATAGAAATTTATTGAGCATCAACTAGATATAATCATGTTGGATGGAAAAGTAGCAACAGCCCTAAGTGATGTAACTGATTTAACTCTTTGTTGTTCTATTTGTGGGGCAACACCAATTGAAATGAATAGTCTAGATACTATTTATGAGAAAAGGAAACGCACTTAGTAAATTTTAGTAGCTCTTCCTAAGGAATTTCTACTCTTCATGCATGGATCAGATGTATAGAGTGTCTTCTCCACATCTCATACAGAACAGGCTTTGAGAAATGACAAATTAAGGGAGATAAAAATAATTGAACATGAAGGAGAAGAAAATATTGGTTCAGCGAGGATTAAAAGAGAAGACATCCAATGATGGTAATACGGCAAGACATTTTTTCAGGGATATTTTTTAAAAAAAATCTATAATCCATTATAATTTTTATAATCCCTTATAATTTTTATAAGCTAAATGGTATATGAAATATTTATAAAATAAAAATGTTTCGTTATATCTATAAAATATTTATAAATAAAAATGTTTTCAGGATTATTCTGATTTAGCTAAAGTTTTTGTATTAAGTGTTTGGGTATCGAAGAGGAACTAACCAAGTGTTTGTACATCATACTATGTACTGTCTCATTTATGGAAGAGGTAATTCCTGAGGCTATAGAGATCAATTGTAAGGAGACACCTCAATGCTTTGTTCATCTATATCCCTGGTATTATATGCTGCAGGGTTTACTCAAACTGTTGATACACTCTCACCAGGTAGTACACAATAAAAGCTTACATATTGGTATGCCTTTTGAAGAAGCGCAGGAAAGGAGAAAAACCTCAGAGAACTTGTACACTTAAAGTTTCCAGAAAAAAACAAATCCTGGATTTAATGAGAAGACTTCTGTGCAGCTCAGATCCAGTGATTACTTTGCTGTGAAGCAGATGAAAGTGGAATTGCTTCTTCCTAAAGTTAAACTTATACTTGTAGAAAACTTGTAACTTGTATGAACTAGTTTGTTTATATGATTTTGCAATTCAAAACATTTTAATTTTTTTATATGGGATGCTAAATGTAATTTGACCCTTGTCATTTTACCTTTTGCTATCAAATGTGGAAGTACTATACCACCTGCAGAATTTACAGCAGCAATAATGTTTATGGTTTCACGTTTTTCAGATGTGCGAGGTTGAAGATGTTTTGTATCTCTTTTTGCAACTATTTTTGGAGGTTTAAAATCCATCTCTATCCATATTCCAAATCAATGAAGGATTTGAAAGACTTATCCATATTCCAAATCGATGAAGGCTATAAAAGGGCATGCGTGTCCCTCAAAACTTCATTTAGTGAATAGAAATATTTGGCTACTTTTGGTACAGGCATGTATTTATGGTGAATTGATGAAGTACTTCATCAATTCACCATAAATACATGCCTTTACCAAAAGTACTTCAGGCTTTCGCAAAACTAAATTTGTATATTGCTGATTAAGTGAGTGCCACCATTTTTTTGAAGGAGTTGAACGTTTAAACTTTAAATTGTATTTTATGGCTAAATCTGAAGCATATTTTTAATTTGATTTTTTTTTGGAATCCAAATCCAAGGGCAGCTCTTATTGCTGCATATTTTAACTCTAAATTTATAGATAATATTGGGCTAGGTCTAGGTTTGATGCCAAGATCTGAATCTCCGATAAGATAAACCAAGGGTTGATCAAGGAATACTAAGCTTCTCGTTACAAAATTAAGTTATTTTGAACTGCTGCAATAGTATTTTCCATGTTGCTGTTGGACCGCTAAAATCTCTTTACTTTTGTCACTTTCTGGTTCAACTTTGAATTAAATCTAGGCAGGTTCCTTTTTTAATTTTCTGTATTTTTTTGTTGTGATTTTTGTTGTTCTTCCCATAATTACTCAAATTGACTAAAAGATCGAGTATACTAACTACAATAGTTGACCTTACATACATCTAATTTAAATATATTATCATAACATACACAGATGTCACAAAAAAATACATATGCAAGCATAAAATATGCTTATCATACATATCTATGCATCAATATAACAGATATAGCATACATAAGTACAATCTTTGAATACAACATAGCTAGATATGATTTAGGTAGAACTTCATTGGTATGCTTAGTAGGCATTAAATTAAATATACAAAAACATATAATATAAAATTACATATTTACAAACATTACATAATACTTATATACTATGTTATAATTTATATTACTTTTTTTTTTTTTTTGTTATTTAGGTGCCCCAAGAAGACCTAACAGTCTTGTCACAAAGCATCGCAGAAGTGCATTTAACCAGGAAGTTAACGCCTCCTTTCTTACCATGATAAGAAAATATGTCCAAAGCTCGTTTCGAACCTGGATCTCCCGCTTATAAAGCAAGCGCTTTAACCACTGCAACAGAACTTCACAAATACTCGCATAGTATGTATATATTTATTATGTAATGTTTGTAAGTATGTAACTGCATTTTTGTTTTTAAAATTATTATGTAGCTATTAGATATTAAAAATAATAATTTTTTTTTTAATATAAATTATATTATAAATATCTAAACCATTATTTTAAATATTAACAAACATTATATAATATAAAATTACATAATTACAAACATTACATACACATTAAACTCTTATAATAAACACTGTAAAGTAAAAACTAATTATACTTAGCAATAATACACGGTAAAGAAAATAAAATTATAAGTAATATTCGGACAATAGTTTAGTTTATTGTTTATAAACTATAATATAGTTGATAATATAGTCTATATACATACATATAGTTTATATATATATATATATATATATATATATATATATATATATATATATATATATATATATATATATATATATGTATATATATGTATATATATATATATATATATATATATATATGTATATATATATATATATATATAATATATATATATATATATATATATATATATATACGTTGTGTATATATAGTATATATACACACATAGTTTATATATAAACTATAATATAGTTGATAATATAGTCTATATACACAGTAAATTAAACTATTGTCCTAATAATAGCCACATCGGTTACAAATAGGAGCTGTGGTTCTTATTTGGTCAAACGAGTGGCTATTATTAGGACCTATTTGAAATCTGAGAGTTTTGGTTATATTTATGCTTCTGTTTATTGTATATTGACTAACAAAACAGTTTCCATTATAATATTAAAGTAACACAGCAGATCAAACCAAAAACCCATAACTGAAAGAATATTGCTTTAAATGCGCCTCAAAGTTGCTTGGAAAAGCCAAATTTTACAAAATTTTTTAAAAGTCAAGACTGAATGAAACATTGATAAAAGTTAGAACAAAACAAAGATATATTAAAGAAACACAAAATTATATTCATCAATCAGATAAATGTTCTGCCAAATAAGTAAATGCAATAAAATGGGATTCGAATTTGGCTCATAATAAGACCCGGCCATTATTAGAACACTTTGCCATATTCCTTGAATATTAAAAACTAAAAAAATCCTTGAGTTTTTCAGGTTTTCTCTGGAATACATGCTACTTCCATGTTTTCCAAGTTTTAATGGTTGAGTGGCAACGCTGTGAGTTGTTTCTAATTTTTTTTTTTTTTTAATTTTTTTACTTTACTACGAGCGATGACTGAAAAAGCTTAAAAAGCAAATATATTACAAAAATTTACTTCAAAACTTGTATGTATAGAAAATGTTTTGGATATCTAGAAAAACTAAAAATTGAATCTGAAAATTAAAAAAAAAAATGATAATCCCTGATGATAAGGCTGACTTAGCAACAACCCTGACTTCATTAATAAACATTAGTTAAAGTTTTAAAGCCACATTGCTGATTTTCACACATAATGTGCATCATGTATGAATAATTCTTGAATAAAGCTCACAAATTTATAGCTCTTATCATTTTTGTGTATTTTATTTGATAATCTAATTTTGTGATGTGTAACTTTCATTAATTTCTTAAACATATATTACAATGTTTTGTTGTTTAAATTAGGCTTTTTTGTTACACGGCCAAATCACCTCATTTTTGAATATTTTAAAAATGATTTTCATTAATAACCCTGCCAGGATTCTATATGGGACCTATATTGGTCCTTTATGGGCTTGTACATGGGCCCCACATGGGGTGCCCATCTGGGGCCCATGCAAAAGTGTCCGCGGGGCGCAGATGGGCCCGATATGGGCTGCCCCAGTGGGCAGCCCATGTAGGGCCCATATGTCGTCCCCAAACACTTCGCATGGGTCTCAGATGAGCAACCCAAGTGGGGCCTATATGGCTTTTTGAAAACTTTGTACGAATTTAGGATAGCTTATATAGCATATTAATTATCAAAATTTTATAATTATTACATTAGATTGTGATCTGTTAACAAGATCACATTGCATATACGTATGTATACAGCTATAGCCACCATAGGAAAATAAGTATCATATTAGTAATACCAGGTGATACATAATGCTTACAGGCAGAACAAGTCATTAAAGTTAGCTGCATGTTTTAACAATATATATGCAGGAAATACAATTGCAGAAACAAAACTTGCGTTGTACCGTTACATTTTGAAATAAAGCATTTATAGTGGGAAAACAGTAAATAATTTGACTAAATAGTTTTTTTTATGCATTTACTCAACCAAGTTTGCTTCATATAAACATTATATTATACCTAGATTATACAGAAGATCCAGAAATATGACATGTATCCTAAAAATAAAACTGGTTAATCACACAAGTGCATAAAAAAATTTTGACCCTTTTAATTAAACACATATTTTAAAGTTTTTTATTACTCAATAATGGCATCGTGGATACTTCTCGTTGACATTACAAAGTTACTGAAAGCAAGATAAAACTGTAATTATGTACAATGCAGCAAATACATCGAAGCACCATAAATAATGAAATAAGACTGCAAGTTTAATAGAAAGCATAATATTTGTTCACCAAATAGTAAACTCAAAAAACTCGAATGCATTTAGCACCACAATATACTAAATCAAGTTTCCATCATATATAACAATATATTACAGCTAGATTATGCATAAAATCCAGAAATATTACAACTAACAAATACTCTAAAAACAAAAGTTGTTAATTACACGAGTACATAAAAAATGTTGTACTATTGACTTTGTTTATGAATTTAGAGAATGAAACACATAACCTTATATATAATATTTTACAGCTCAATAATGGCATCGTGGATACTTCTCGATGACTTTATAAAGTTATTGAAAACATGATAAAACTATAACTATGTACAATGCAGCAAGTACATTGAAGCACTAAAAATAATGAAATAAGACTGTATATTTAAAGTAACAGTCCAGCCAATTTCAAGTTGATGTTATTTTATAGCGTTCGCTTTAATAAGCATTATTGGAAACTCATTTTTTGTTTAATAACTGCTCGTAAGTGAAAAAATGTATTTTTCTAACGTAAAATCTAATTAATATTATCAAGTATAGGACAGCGTAAATGCTTTCCTATGCAACATGCATTGGTCCGTTTTCGTCTTTGCACGTGTTATTGAATACTAGCTATTGCACGTCTTTGCACGGCTTAGAATACTAGCTATTGTTGTGCACTCGTTGGCTACAGATTTATTTATAATTTGCAATTTTCAACAAAGTAGTTCCTTAAAAATATAACTTTAGAAAAAACAAATAACAGATAATCAAAATAATTTTATAGACACAATTCTAATAAAATGACACTCAACTTAAAATTGGCTGGACTGTCACTTTAATGCTCAATACAATTTGTTTCTATTACTCGTAAAGAAAGCATAATAATTGTTCATAATGAACATTGAACAATAAAACGAAATAGTAGTATATATCTGCATGTGCACGTAATAAGATCAAGTGCTAATCTGCATCAACACTATTTGTTTTCTTTTGTTTTTCTCTCTTATCTCTTTCTGTGCGCCCACCGTCCCGGTCTCTGGCACCTCCCAACCATTTTCCCACTTGTTGTTCGACATCTTTTCGGTTACAGTTCCTTGTGCAAGCACTTTTCTTGATGGCTTCTAACATTAATAATAAAACAAATAATTAAAATGTAAACAGCAAAAATTAGTAATAAAATGAAAATATTACATTCATGTTCAACAACCAAATAATAAAAATAAATTATTATTTTTATTATTTGGTTGTTGAACATGAATGTAATATTTTCATTTTATTATATGAATATTAACTTTGGCAATTATTATTTATTTAAAGTGTAAAATAAGTATTCAAATTCTGACATTTAACTGATATTCTAATTCAATAACAAAGCTAAAGAATGTAACATCAGTTAGAAGCAAGTATAAATACATTGATGTATCAAAACCCCAACTCACTGTAAATGACGGTGAAAATTTCTGATGTGCTGAACGATCTTTTGCCTTTAGTTCCCTGCATGTTAAACAAGATAGCCAAGTTTTTTACCATGAGGAATTTCATAATCCTTTTTGTTGTTTCCCAAATATCACGCCCACCCAAATTACTCAAATAGCCAATCTATGCACAATGTGAAATATATTGGGCAATATTTTTTATGTAAAAAAAACAAACAAACTTTTAATTATAAACAAAATCTACATAACTAGCGATAACTGTAAAACATCCTTTCAATACATTGGATGGACAAATTTTAATATTAACTATATTCAGAATTGATTTAATGCAAAAAATTTCAAGCATTTTTTTTATAATATTTAAAAAATATTTCTTAACTTACTAATGCATTAGCAAAATTATTATTTTTCAGCCGTTCTTCTATTTCTTGAAAGTTATCCATTGATTGCATTGGAAAGACTACATCTTCGGGAAGCTCTGTTTTTTTAATATTGTTATTATTATTGTTGCTATTGTTGTTATTATTACTATTAATATTATTGTTATCATTACTATTATTGTTATTATTATTATTATTATTATTATTATTATTATTACTGTTATTATTATTATTATTAATATTAATAATAGAATTGTTATCTTTATCATTTGTATTATTATTATTTTGATTATTATTACCAATAACTGGAGTTTTTATTATTATTGCCTATTATTATTACCGATACTTATATTACTATATTATTTACAATGTTGTTACTGTATATTATTATAATCTACTTGTCTTTTTTTGCTATATTTTAATTAGGTATATAAAAGTCTTTATTCTAGATAGATGTATAAAAGAAATTTGAATTATTTTTTTATTTTTTTTTTGTGTGTGTTTTTTGTGTTTTTTTTTTTTTTGTGTTTTTTTGTGTTTCTTGTTTTTTAGTTTGGTGTTTTAGTTTCTTATTATGGTGTTTACTTAAAATTAGTACTTGTACTATATGTAAATATTCAATGAAATGTAAAATCTATTTCAGAATACATTTAATTTATTTTAATAATTTTTTAACCACTTATTTGGCTAAAATTTATTTGGTCTTATTTTAGTATGTTATTACACTATTTTTTAATATATTATTTATCCGCTGATTTTCATATTTTTACCATTATCAAGGAACTTTTATGCTATATTATATTACATTCATTACTCAGCTTTGTTTTAATTTTCGTCTTTTATTATTATTCAGAGAATTTCTTATATACTTCACTACATTTTTAAATCTTTACATTTTTGTAGGCGATATATATATATTTTCTACTTTTTCATATATTACTTGATTTTTAGTTATGATTTTAAGTTGCGCAGGTTGTTTCATTTTCTAACACTTTAGATTGGTTAACGAAATTTGAATGAAGTATCTATGACAGCGTTAGAGTTTTTTGAAGACTCTATTGTGTTTCATTTAATTTTAAAAGGGTTTTTAATAGGGTATATTGCCATTTGATTGTTTTGGATTTATTTGTGCTGGAAGTACCTATATGGTTTAAATGGTCTTAGGGGTTAATTTATTAGTATTTTCTATTTACACACTTTAGTTGTTTGAGTTTTGTTTTTGCTGCTAAATTTGAAAAAAAAGCATAATAGTAATGAATTCGTTAATTTTGTCTTACATATAGATACACTGCTAAATGGAAAAACAAAACAAAAATTTAAATGCTAACATTGAACAATGTTCTGACGCTTCTGGGTCAGTATATTCTTTTGGTGCCCCGCCAGTGTAGTTTGGTTTGATAGTAGTGGTGATGTTTGGTCTGCATGAACTATTCTTCGCAATACATCACCAGAAGCTGTTCATAAACAATAATACTATATAATCAAAACTATGCATCTCAACATTAAAGTTGTATGTCATAACAATTACTTTTTTAGGCATTAGTGAAAATAAAATGTAATCGAAACCGTAAAATAAACATACACTTAACACGTTCACTTTCTGCGATAAAACTGATTCCTCTGATTCAGTTTGTTTACTTGCATTTTCTGAAATTGTGTCTCCTACTTCAGTTCGTTCATTTGCATTCTCTGAACGTGTGTCCATGGCAATGCATCCTAAAGAATATACTAACTTTCACTAACAATATAACTAATTAACTAATGCATATAAAGGCTGTTATCAAATTGTAAACAATAATTTCATAAATGGTAACACGCTTAAAGAGGTAGTCTAGAAAATTTTAAATTTGAGTGAAGTAAAACTATTTAAGTGTTAGATTAATGTAATGTAATTTAACACAGAAATAATTATTTCTTTTAGTGTCATCACCTGACCAGATCGATAATAATCATTTCAAAGTTTGGTTATAAATATTACCTTTTGGATGACCTTGAATTAAAAAGTAGTCGTTAAAAAAGCCATTATCTTTTTTTCGTTAGCATATTACATCTTTTTTGCATATTCAATAATATGTGTGTATATATATATATATATATATATATATATATATATATATATATATATATATATATATATATATATATATATATATATATATATATATGTATGTATATGTATATGTATATATATATATATATATATATATATATATATATATATATATATATATATATATATATATATATATATATATATATATATATGTATATTAGGGCGGGTCATACTTTTTTTTTTAGAGTTGCTAACCTGGCTATGGTCTAAAAAGTTGCTCTAGGTGCTACTTATTGTAAAAAGGCCAAAAACATTTAAAGCAACAGGTGTCTTGTACTTGCAACTTTACCGCAAAGATTTACGCTTTAATGGCTTATAGCTAAAGTTATAAGAAATTCATCAAGCACTTAATATGATATAAAGGCCATATCCATGGCTAGCTCAAAAAAGTATTTTTTTGTGGGTTTTATAAGCATTTTTTGATTACTATAAACAAAAGTTAAAAAAAAAGATGCACCCCCTTAATTGCGGCCCTGTCAACGATAAGGGGGTGTTATCGACGTCAAAACATAAAATTCACTTAAATGATGAAGTTCTAGATATTATTAGTTCAATGAAACAATATAATCAAACGTAATTTACAAAAAGTCTGATTTACAGCTAACACTAGGTAGTTCTGTTCTTCATGCAGGACACTGTAAAATCATTCCATGTCGCGATTCATGCCCAAAAACGGTTGAGCTTGCTGCAGAGATATCTTGGATAGCACGCTCAACTGCCTGAGAGTGACAGGGTATACCAAAAATGAAATCAAACTAACAGTGTTGAAGTTTTTCACTTTCAATAGCTGCTAGCAACGGTGGTGGTGTGAGGTTAGCTGTAGTCCAGTCACTCATATCAACGTAAGTCAAAGCATTGGCGTTTAGCTTGATACTTGACTTATCAAAAACACGCACAGAAGAACTACACGAAGTACTTCTCAAATTAATTATTTTTTCACAACAGAAATGTCGCACAGAATCATCATTGTCACAAACACCAGAAAGAAGAATGTTTTCGGAGTGGGCAAAGTAGTTGTTGTTCTGCAACACAGGCTCTAATATTTTCTAATCTTCTACTCCAAGCTCATGACACTGCTTCAGCAAGTAAAAAAAGTTCTTTGCATCATCAGCGCGAGAAGGATGACTCTTGATATTGAACCATGAAGGAGCGTAAACATTTACTATATGGGGAACAGACTTCTTTTGACATATACAATCTCAAAATTCTGTTGGCTTTTGTCAGCCACCTAGCATGGTATAAATTTCCTGGCATTGCGTTCTGTAAAGACCTAATTTCATCACTATTTGTATAACCTTGCTGCACTGCTAAGCATGCTCTAAGAAGATATATTTGATCTGTACTTAGACTGTTCTTAACCTCATCATTAATCTCAACTACTTTTCCTAACATAGCTTTAAACTTTGAAATTGGTAAATCCTTGGGGTCAAAGTCTAGCGCACTCATAATTACACCACTGGAACTACTAGGACCTCTTGTACATCCTCCATCAATAGCAGAAATGTATTTCCGAAATGGTAGATCATTAGCATGCAACAGGAAATCAAGCCATTGCAGTGGTCTTGCAACGCCTTTCTCTAATTTTCGAATCACACCATTTCGTTTGCCTGTATTGGTTACTGTATCGTCACAAACAACTGCTAGTAGCGTACTTGCTGAATTTGTATTTGCAATTATCGATAATATCTCATTTGCAACGTCAACTGCTTTACCTGTTTCTGGCATTACATGATCAATGTAGTTATTGTTTGGAAATGATACAATAACATAATGTTCTTCCTTTATGCTTCTACGTATACCAGACTTCTCAACAAAAGTTAAGTCTTTCTTCCCATCAAATCCAATACAAATTAGTTCTTGCATCTCGGCAGCATACTTAGAAACTTTTTTCTGCCGCCAAAGACCTCTCTGACGTCTAAGTTTTGCAGGATCTATTGCAGTTTCTGCCGACAATAGCTTCATATCTTTTAGCACTGCATTCACTACAAGACAAGCTTCTCTGTTACTAATCTTGCATCTGTCCAAAGCTTTGCACAACTCCGGATATTGTTTATGTTTCTGGGTGCTGCAACACCATCATCAGATTCACCACTGGAAATTTCATAATCAAGAACTTCATCACCCATGTTTAGTTGAAGTTCTACGTCCTCACCACCATCATCATCAGCATCATCACTCATGTTGTTGTAGATATAATTTATTTTTGTCTCATATTTTATTTTCTGATTGCGCTCAAATTTTAAACGTTTGACTGCTCTCATTTCTTTCTTCTGCAACATACCTGTAGTTTTTATATCTATAGCACCTAAATACATTTTCCTTTCAGTTTTTTGGTCCAACCAGAAAGACCATTCTGTTGGAGGTATTTTATGCGACAGTGGACAAATACATTGTGAATTCTCTTGTATACCACTGTCAACACATTTACAAGCACATATATCAAATACAGTTTGTAATGATTTCAAACAGTCTTGGTAGTTGATGGATGTCTTCTTAGAACTGGGATATTTAGCAAGACCCTTAACTTTATCAATCAATTTCTTTATACGATTGACTACACTCTTTGTGTCAATTACTGGGATACTCGCAGTGTTGTAGATACTTACAACTTCATGTGCTACAGCTGTCACTCTCTTCTGCATACAATCATATTTATTGTGCTTTAAGTAGTAGTCATACAGTCTGTAAACATCACTAGATGTAGGAAGTTGATTTTTTTTTATAACTGCAGGCTGCCCCAGAACTGAGTGTTTAGTCCCAAGTCTTGTGCTGACGGACGCCATTTATTAATACTCAATACAATGGAAACCAACTTGTCCAAACAATATTATATAATAATTAGAAAATATTGATTATAAACAACTGATTGAAATAAACCCTGTTGTAGCAAGAATCAATTACCACTTTTTTTAAACAATCTAAAATATAAAACAGAACATGTTAAACACATATATTACCGTAATACAGGGTTTGATGAGGGTAAATTTACGATATGCTAGGATTACTTTTGGTTGAGTTAAGGTAATGTATGATTAATTTATGGTTACTTAGACTTATCTAATCTCATTTCATGTACCAGCGAATGTAATATAAACTAAACGCAGTGAACACTAAAAAGAATATGCCTTTATAAAATTGATATACATTTTCACATTATTTCCACATTTTCAACTACAAGTTGCAAGTACTTACTGAGCTTAAAATTTAAAAAATCTTATGGTCCCTAGATTTTGGACCAATAGAACAATTTTTTATGCTATAGCCACAAAAAAAAAAAGTATGACCCGCCTTAATGTATATATATATATATATATATATATATATATATATATATATATATATATATATATATATATATATATATATATATATATATATATATATATATATATATATATCATATATCTATATATATATATATATATATATATATATATATATATATATATATATATATATATATATATATATATATATATATATATATATATATAGTATAATTAAATTATAAATGTCTGGATTAGCCATTCAAAATTACGAATTGTGCCAAGGTGAAATGTTACATCAATATATTAATTAATATTCCGTAACTTCAACAATTCAGAATTTATGTACACTCTTGTTATCAGAAATTTAATTAACAAAACTGACCTTGTGAGGTTTGGTGGGGCTGCACGGATAATTCAGCAGCAGATATTGTCTTACTAAATTCAGTCGGGGGTGCTGGAGGTAAAAATTCAGTTTGCCGGTCAGATAATTTATGACATTTCTTTTGTTTTTTTGATGTCATTTTTGAACTTGTATCACTATCACTGTTAGTATCATCTGCCGGTGCAATAATTTTTCTAAAAAGTCCAAAGTGTTTGTGAAAAAATGAGACGGTACAGAAACTTGATACAAAGCTAGTTTAGTGATCAAATCAATTCTGCTATAGTTTTACTAATTCGGTTAACAAACCTTTTGCTTTGTCAGTTATTTTATAATAGCTATAATATATAATTTATACAACACTTGAAACATGCCGACTGTCTCGATACCATGCCATTTGCAATATATAATTACATTAGCCTTTACCACTGGCCTATGGTAGTAACACGTTTTTAGGTATTATACTATACAGCACATAAGAAATAAACTTTAAAAAAGTAAATCGATTTAGTTTAGACTTGAATTTATCATTGTTTGCTCTGTAATATATTACTTCAATTAGTTAAATTGTAAATTTTATGTGAAATACATCACAAGATTTCTTTTATATAATATGAATGCAGAAATGAACCTTTTACGTCTTTTACCATCTTCTTCTCAATCTGTCTGCAAATCAGACGAATATTCAACTACTTTGCATTTTTCCACCTCTCTCTGATACGTAACTAAAGTTATTGTAAAGTATACCATGCATGCGTTTCATTTCTATAAAATTTTATATTTATATTATTATATAATTAATTTAACTGCAATTTATACATAAGTACAAAAAATTTATATCACTTTGAAAAATTGTTCTGTATTACACATTTCATTAATAAACTAAATATACAATATTACTACATTCAGGTATGTAAACCTGCTTTTCCAAGTGTTCTAATTTTGTACTTATTCCAATTCTTATTGGGATTAGCACTGGTCTGCACTAACTTCGAAACCTTATGTTTTGCCTCAGTGTTTGGCCAGAAACACTCATCTTCTTCTGCAGAAGTAAACCATTCTACTGGAATGATGTCTACTGTTCCGTAAGTTATGAATTCAACAACTGCAAACATTTCCTACTAAAAAAGTTTAGTTCAATTCTCACAGCTGTACCAATTATGTTGTTGCAAAGTTTGTTAATTAATAAAAATTGTCTTAATATTAAAAACTATTAATTGCTGTGCAACAATGGTACTGCAATATTGCCATCTTCAAATGGCAATAAAATATGTTTTTGGTTCAAATCCTTTATAGATATATAACTTAGTTTCTTTGATAATCTTCTCACTTTATAAATTCCTAAACTTGATGACGACAAAGGATATGTAAAAAAGGGGACAGCTTCCAAAAAGTTTTCATATACAATTACTGTATCATAATTTGATGACTTCAATATATTTTGCACAAGAACAATGTCTTCATGAATTTTAAAACAATTATTTCCAGGTGAAACCGTAATAAACAAACTAGCTCCTTTATATTGGCCATACTGTTCGTAAGTATTTCGTGGAAGATTTTCAGGCAATGGACAAGTAGTGCTGATGTGAATGTTTACAAATTTCCATGTTTTCTTCAATTTTACAACATCTTTCTTTTTCAGCACATCGACGAAGTATTCGGCTAATAGGATTTTGTGGGCGTCTAACCAGTTTTTTCAACTGCCCTAAATAATTTTCAAAAGGAAATGCTGCCACATTATCCAAACTGCCATACTTCCTACAGTCATTTACTACATAAATAATTGAATGTACATCAAATACAAGTTCATGCGACCCATATATAATTTCAAAGTTTTTCACAAAAGTTATTAGCAGGTTTGCAACATAATCACAAAACTTATTACACAACTTTGGATTAAGTAAAAATGTCATAGACACGCTTAACAGTAAGAAATTACGATAAACATTATCAGAAACCAACTTAAATAAAATAGTAGGTCCAGTATCTAATAAAAATTGGCGCAACTCTGTTGCCTTCCATTGTTGGTACTCATACAGTGAGATCTTGGACGTCTCGCAAACTCTTTAGGAAAATATTTTTTAAGTGATATAAGTTTTTCAGATATTTTATTAACTGTGTTAGCAGACAATCTATTTTTTAAATCGCCCTTGATCCATAAAGATATGATCCGCCTAACTATTCCCAAGCATACAAGGTGCATGTAATCAAGAGAACATTGTGTAACAAGTCCTACTGGCAATTCAGTTAACGGTGAAAGTGCGATGTGGTGATCTTCATCTTTTTGCATGATAAAGTCCGCATCAGTAAGTTGTGTTGAATTTGTATCGGGAAACGTCATTCTATATTTCAAATGGACCCTTTCTTGTATACAGCGTTCACAGCCATTGTAACCACAATGTCCTTTTATACATTTAATAAAAGCTCTAGCTAGGGCGTCACAAATTATTGCATTTATAAATATGTCATATCGTTTTCCACGGTATTCTAAACCTTCCGACAGAGATTTCATTTCTAAAATAAAATCATTTAAATATTCCTCTACTGATGTTGGCTTTGTCTTGCCTGTATAAAGTCCAATAATAAAAACTTGTTTTTTAGGTAATTCATTTACATATCCGAGTATTGGCCAAAGTTGCGTATTTGAATGAGTGGAATGCCGTCAACATTTATATTTAAAGATAGTGCAGAAATGTCTGATAATGTCGATTCATTTAATTGAGATAATGCACTCAATAAGGTAGTTTTTACTCCAACATAATAGTATGATCCACCAGCTCTGGCGATGATATTAGAAACCTTCTTAGGTGTTTCCATCAAAGTGCGTTCATCTTTAGGAACATTTAAACCTGCCAACCATAGAATATGCAATAGAGCTGTTACTGCAGTAGTAGAAATATTATGTGTAACTACCCACGTAGCAAGCTGATCACGAATATCACATTTACAAACATTCTCTTCATCATTGCTACTGCCTACGAACTTGTCAGAATATTCACTGAAATTGGATTCATTGTCGCTATATTTTACATCAGTAAGATCATACGTACTTGCTTCACTATTAAATAATTGGCTTTTACTTTCAACATCGTATTGCAATGATACATCTGAAAGATTATCTATCTTTTTGGAATTTTCATCAATTTCATTTTCATCCAATATGCAAAAACGTATTTCTACATCTCCACTGGTCATTATATTATTAACTGATTCATAACACAGACCTAAGTCATTCTTAATGTCGTGCTCTTCATTACGTTCATTCACACTCTTTAGTAACTCATGCACTGCCCTTCTCACTCGACACCTTTTTGTTCTTTGACAACATTCAAAATTTTTGGCCATATTCTATAAATATTTAACTTAGATAATAAAAAATTTATCGCAGTAAAATGTGAAAGAAATTAGTAACTTTAGCTCTCTTTATTTAAGTATTATCAATATACAAGGAAGGTATATTCGAAAGAAGATTCTGTTTTGAAGCTGGGTAAAAGAGGATTCATTTAGTTTTTTCGATATTTATTGATAGTTAGTTTGACTTAAACCAGTTAGAAATTTTAATGATTTTACCATTCATTTTGTTGAATATTGTTGCTAAGTTATTGTCAGTTGAAAAAAGATTTGTGTCATCGGCAAGCATAACTGCTGTCAAATTTTTTGCTTTATAAAGATCATTAACATAAATTAAAAGAAGCAAAAGTCCTAGTATAGATCCTTCTGGAAATCCGCATGATATATTTAATAAATTTGATGATAAGGTTGAATCTATTTAAAAAAAAAATAAATCTGTTTTAAAAAAAATGTTTCCGATTTTTTAAATAGTTTTTAATAATAATAATATATTTCATGTAATTCCATAGAGTTGTAGTTTTTTAAAAAGAATTTCGTGATCAATAGTGTTAAATGCTTTTGATAAGTCTATGAAGATGCCTGGAGTATGTTGTGATTTTTCAAATGAATTTGCAATACTTCTAGTAATTTGAAGTATTGCATGTTCATCAGTTATATACACAAGTAGTTCTTTGATTTTAATTTTTTTATGGGAAATTATGGTAATTTACCCGGGCAACGGAAAATATGAAATATAAAAAATTTCCGAAAATTCCCGGTCGGGATTTCCCGGAAAGAACCTTCTAGTTGAGGTATTATTTTTTGGTGTAAAATGATATTGATGACATTCAAAGGTAAAACATTAACTAAAAAAATACAACATTTTTAAACAAGCTTTAAGTTATATATTTAATTTCTAACCAGTCGCATGTCTGAAAGTATATCAAAGGGCAAAACAATTAGTTTCTTTAAGCTTAAAGTCTGTTTTTTCGATTTATTATAAATGTTTAAACTAATTTGAATGTGATAAACACAAAATTTGACATATGGCTTGTTAGACTTTAAAAGTTTATTCTTTTAAGGTTTATTTAAAAGCCTAAGTTCAAATTTTAAACATTTCTGTGATATGCATCAACCCTATTTTATAATGCCATAATACCATTAAAGTAAAAACCTGGTCTTCAAATTACCAGAGATTATTGTAAATGTATGTAAAATATCCAATAAGATAACATGCGGTTTTAAAAAGTTGCAATATATATAGTTTAACTAAGAAACATAAACAGAGCTACGAAACATATTTTTTTTAATCTTAACTTTTTTGATCTTAATCTAAAAACCTTGTGATTTTCATTTATTTGAAGTCATCATATAAATTAAAATCATAAGATTTTTAGATCAAGACTATTAAATCAGAAAAAAAAAAGATATTGAAAAAAACTTTTATTTCAAATTATTTATAATTAAATACATTTTAAAAAATAAGGCCATTTCATACTTAAGCATTTAAAACACTGTACGAAAATAAGGTCAAAATTGTCCGAGAAGACGGAGATTACTTTTATGCTGTATAGCTTTATTAAAATATTGCATAGTATTCTTAACTGTCAAGAATGCAATAAAAATTTTTAAGCAATGTTAGAAAAAGAATAAAGCAGAAAAAAGAGGAATGAATATCCAGAAAAAATAGTTGTAACTAATAAAACGCTTAATAAATTTGATAAGATTTTCCACCACTTTTACAAAGAGTAATCTGCCCAATGGTCGACAAAATGAAAAACTGAAACAATGATATCATAACAAATAAAGCAAATAAAATAAAAAATTTCTGGCAGTCTTTAAAAAGACTGTATGAATGAAAGGTTGTTGTGGATGGGTGTATTTGTATATATATATGAATATATATATATATTTATATATCTATATATATATATATATATATATATATATATATATATATATATATATATATATATATATATAAAGAGTTTGATTATTTAAAAAAATACAACTTTGTGATGGAACTTAAAGTTTCATGCCCTTCGGCAATCATCAGCCATATATATATATATATATATATATATATATATATATATATATATATATATATATATATATATATATATATATGTATATATAAAGTATATATAAGGTATATATATGTAAAGAATGTATATATATCTATATATATATATATATATATATATATATATGTATAGAATATATATATATGAATGTATATATATATGTATAGAATGCATATATATACATATATATATATATATATATATATATATATGAATGTTTAAATATGTATAGAATGTATATATATATATATATATATATATATATACATATATATACATAAATATATATATATATATGTATATATATATATATATATATATATATATATATATATATATATATATATATATATATATATATATATATATAACAGTAGTAACAAAAAGTAACAAAAGTAACAAAAGCCTACGGGTAAACAAAAGCCATTATAGCAGGTAAATTTTGGATTGTAATAGTGACAACACTGTTTGGAATTAACAGCTGATGTTGTATTCTTCTTACAGGTACTTAAATGTGCTTTCTAAATACTTGTCAGGATTATTAAAACAATATCAAGTTAAGTGTACAGTAAAATATATATATATATATATTTTTTTATTTTTCTAATAAATAATATATTTTTATATTATATAATATATTATATATTATATAATAAATAGTATAATATATTTTTTCTAATAATTAATAATATTTAGTCTAAAAAAGATACATTTAGCCTAAAAAATTGATAAAAAACTTACTTTGCATAATTTCTGCTCTGAACAAGTCGTTTTTAATCTTAAATTCTTATAACTCTCAACAAACATAACCTCAATTTATATTTCATGACATCTTTAAAGGTTCGATTAAACTTATAAAACCTTTAAAGTTGTAACCCCTTTTTTAAGGGTAACAAGGGTAGTCATCATGTTTTTATTACTTAATTTAAAAAGTGTATGTTTCTGCCAATTTATGAATATTCTTATTTTTATATCTTATATATATATATATATATATATATATACCACAGACCCAAGTTATGCGTTATTTATTTAACCTATAAATATAAGGGTCTAAATTACGCAGAAGTTTGAATTTCGAAAGTGATTTTAGTTACCCCCATCTACGGTACTAATGGTCTTTTAATGATTAAGTTTTTAGTCTATCTACACTGAACAACATTTGTAACTCAATTAAATTATCTTAAATTATTTAATAATGTTAAATATGTTAATGTACTCTAAAAAGAGTGTTTTATGTTCTTAAAGAACATAGCAGTAATAAACTAATAAAAAAAGAAAAAGCACTTATTTAACTTTTTTTTAGTGCTGGTTTTTCCATTAACAAGGTTTTCCATTACCTTGCAAGGGACAGAAGTGCGTGAGATATGCATGGCCTACTTAAATTACACGGCCTGATTTGTTGCATTTTCCGTCAAAATTTAAGAGGTCACTTTTTTTACGGCTTAAGTATAAAAACTTAATTTTTGTTATGGTTAAGAGTCGTGTTTGCACTATAAATGTTTTATTCTTATTTATTAAAATATTTTAATAACAGTTAGATTTTCTTTGAGTACTTACATTATTTCCTTCAATTTATTTACTTCAGTTTATTCCAATAAAACAGAATATTGAAATAGGCTTTAGTATTTCAGATAGCTATATAGCTATCTAAAAGCCTATTTCAGTATTCTGTGGTATTGGAATAAACTGAAGCAGCTTGATATAGCTATATCGACACATACCAACATGCTTCTAAAAATAACCATACTTGTTGCTAAAACTACCCACAGCTCTCCATTAGAAATAATTTTAAAAGTTTGTAATTTTGTATTAATTATTATTGCAATTATTAGGTATAAAACATGGGTTTTTCTTTGAAATATTTACACTGCAAAACAATCTTTTGCAACGTAAATACTCTATTACGCTGCATGTTTCAAACATGAAGCAATTTAAATGCAGCGAATCGGTCTATTTGTTTACGGTCGGCCGAGAAATATCGGGCAAACCAACTGTTTTGGAGTCAAAAGATGTTAATAAAACTCTTAATTTTTCATTGCCTAATAAATGTTATTTCTTTACCTAAATGGTTTCACAAAGGTGAAAATTAAAAATTAAAAATCTATAATATGTTAAAAAAATCATTGACAAAAATTTGGTATATAGTGATTATCTGCTTCTTGTGGGTAAGATGCATTTGCAAAAAAGCAGCCCAATATCAAAGTAAACACTTCGGTGAAGATTGAGAAAACTATCTTTATAAAAAAGTTGTTTTTGTTTTTATGATCGTAGGGCTTTAAAAATTTATTCCTATGTTTTGAAATCCTCACCTAAGGTTTACATAACAGGTCTATGTTCGAAAAAAGAATTTGATGATTGTATTACCTCAATGCACCAATTTAAATTTAAGATAAGAGCTGTTGTAACCGTTAACCATTCCACCAATGTTCATGCATTTTTATGGTTTCATAAAGCAAATACTGGAGATGGAAAATTATTAATTTGCCATCCAGTTTAGAAGAGGTGTGTTTAAAACATACTTATTATTTGATATACTCCATTTTTTAAAATTGTAAGAAACAATTTGTTAAACGCAAAAAACATTTTTTTCTTCTTTTTCATTTGTTTTTTGCATATAGTATGTTGAAGTTACTGCTGGTTACATTGCAAGGAATATATTTCTTAAAGTTTCTTAAAAGATCAATTATTAAACAGGCAAGAAAAAGCAAAAATAATTAATTATCAAGTCACATATCTTGGAAACAATAAATAAGTCGTCAATATTGACATTATTGGACGAAGCAACCGCAGCTGTAATATAAAGTTAATTTCCTGAAAGAAATAATGCAGCACAATTTTTATCATTGTTTTAAAAGTTATTTATCATACCTAATTCAAAGCAGAAAGTTAATTCATCCAATCAAAAAAGTGTGGGTTTGCTATCACCTTTCTAAGCAATGCTGCTTAAAAAGGTGATAGCAAACCCACACTTTATATAAAAATTGCAAGTTGTACTGAAATTTGATCAAAATAAAATTTGATAAATACTTTACATTAATTAAACAAACTTCTCATACTTTAATTACATTAATACACTACTGTCGGAAAAATTGTGGACACCCTCGAATTATGTAAAAATGGTAACTGATCTAAGGATTTCATTAATCAATGCACACAATATTGAACACAAAACAGAGTCATAATACAGTTAAGTAAAGTCCATGTATAAAAAAACATCAATTAGTAGTCTATTGAAAAGCCTTTGGCCCTGATAAGAGCTTTAAGCCTATCAGTCATTGACAATGCAAATTTTTAAAAATTACGTGATAGTTCATGAATTCAAACTCTAATAATTCTGGCCTTGAGTTCAGTGGTATTCCTAAAAGTGTGTGACCAAATCTACTTTTTTAATACTGACCAGATATTTTCAATTGGGTTCAAGTCAGCAGATTGAGGGGGCCAATCCAAAGTCTGCTAACCTTTACCCTTAATAAAGTCTTGAACCACCTTAGCCCTATGGCAGGGTACACCATCATTTTGAAGCAAAAACTCCTAATAAGCCCCAAAAAGAAGTCTGGCTGACCTGCTGACCTGACCCTCTGACACTTTCAAGTACCACCTTGCATTACAAGTCTCATCAGGCTCCAGAAAACGAATACATCCAGCCCCTCCAGCTGAAAATGCTCCCCACATTGTTACAGCAGCAAGATGCTTTACAGTAGGCATCACAAATTTAAACCTTTCCCCAGTTTTTCTCCTCAACCTAATTTTCTCATTGTCATTCCTAATGCAAAGTCTGGTCTCGTCTGTGAATAACACGTTTCTCCAAAAGTCTGCATTCTTCCCCATAAACTTCTTTGCAAAAGCCAGTTGTAGCTTTTGATGTCTGTCAGTCAGCAGGGGCTTTCTGGGGGCTATACATGACACCAATCCTATGTTAATTAAATTCTCACGGATAGTTAAGGTGGCTGTATTGATTCCCCTGCTCCGAAGTTCCTGTTGTAAGCTTTTGCTTGACTTTGTGGGAGATCTTCGTACCGTAAGCTCCAACACACGCAAATCTTGTTTTGATAAGATACGTTTTCTCCCACAGTTTCTCCTGGAGGAATCCAATTAGCCAAATTTTTTGTATTTCTAAAACAGAAGTCAAAGCAGAATCATAATTGAACACTTGCATTCTGCTAGCATCTGCCAAAGTTTTTAAAAATATCAAAATGTTGAACCCACCCCCCCCTTCCCCCGATAAAACAAAAAAAAAATTGTTAACGTATACGTACCTTTATAATTGATCTAACAGCACCCAACATTGATGATATCTGTCTGTATGAGTACCCCATACCATGCTGCTTCACAATTGCTAACTGCAAATTTCTGAAAATAATAAAAATGTTATGTTATAACAACAAAAATAATAAAAAACCATAAGAATGCTCAACAAAACTAAACAGTACATACGGACCAAATGTAATTTCACTTATTACAAAGAAAAAACAGAAAAATTTCTATATATGCATTAATATGCATTGTAAAATATTACACACGGCCGCTAATCCTAGTAAGGGTTTTTACACAAACTCTACTATAGATAACATTAAAAAAATATTTTATACCACAACAAAAAACTTTCGCACAAATTTTTAAATAACCAAGGTAACAGTATACATAAGCAATGCAAGAACACGTAACGTGATTGCTTTGGTTGAGTTTTTTTTGGCACGAAGTGATGAGAATCATAATTTTTCGAAGTGTCCACAATTTTTCTGACAGTAGTGTACAAGCAATTGTATCTCTTATGAATGTTTTGCTTGAAGAGAACTTTACATTTGTTCTTAGTTCCAATCTGCAAAGTGATCCTTTTAAGCTAGGTTTTAGTAAATATAGTTAAATGACCAGTGGTAGACTTTTTGTGAGTCTTTTAGAAATATGCATTAGTAAAAAGATTTTGGCAGATTTTCCCAGAAAATATTTATCAGAATTTTGATAACTCTTAAAAAATATTATGCAAGATTTTGCCTAGTTTTCTGCATGAATTCTAGTGTCAGCTTTCTAAAGACAGCATATATATATATATATATATATATATATATATATATATATATATATATATATATATATATATATATATATATATATATATATATATATATATATATATATATAAATATATATACATATATGTATATATATATATATATATATATATATATATATATATATATATATATATATATATATTTTGATGTTAAACTTATGATCAATAAAAGTTATTTTATATAGAGAAGAACCTATATATCCAATTCAACCTCTGTCTAATTTCATTTGTCATCTTTTTAGTATTTTATATGCTATTTCTCTTATTCTAATAAAACATTGCAGTCATTACATTTCAATTAAAAATTTGTAGAACAAATTTTTAAGATTATTTACAGCAGTGTCAATTTTACTAATGAAAAACACCAAAAGTGGGGAATCAAATATAGATCTCATATTGTTAATAATATTTTTTATAATAATTTGCAAAAAGAAATTACATATTTATTGAGGAAAGATCAAGTGAAAGAGTTCCAAAAGAGACAAAGTCCCAATAAATATCCCTAGTAAAAAGGGATATTTATTGGGACTTAGTCTTTTTTGGAACTCTTTCTTTTATTTTCTTCTTTTAATTTCAATTATAATAAATACATGTAATTATGTAATTATTATAATTGAAATTAAAAGAAGAAATTAAATTTCTTCTTTTAATTTCAATTATAATAAATACATAATTACAAACCTTTGATATCTGGAAACCTATTTCACTACTCTATGTTATTGGATTAAACTGAAGCAGGTAATCAGTTTACAAAAAATCCAGCACAAAATAGTGTAAGTACTCAAATAAAATCTAACTATTATTAAACCATTTTAATAAAATAAGTCTTTATACTTGAGCCGTAAAAAAACTGGCCTCTTAATTTTTTGCGGAAAATGCAACAAATCAGGCCGTGTAATTTAATTAGGCCATTTTATGGGAAGAATTGATGAGAAAATAATTGACCAATTTTCAATGTGGATTTTTTTTTGTAAAAGCTTTATAGATGATGTATTTTTTATTTTTCATGGGCCTCCTGAGAAACTAACACTAGTTTTCGAATTTATGAATCCCATCCACTCCACGATCAAATTTACTTTCAATAATTCTAACAATTCTATTAATTTTATGGATCTAACAATTATCAAAAAGCTAGATGGAAAGTTAGAAACAACGATATTCAAAAAGGCAACAGATACAACAGCACTATTACATTATAATTCATTCCATCCCCCTCATCAAAAAAGCAACTTAGTATAGATAAGATACAATTAGATTATTTCGTTAAGATACAATGAGATTATTTCGAACAATTACAACCTAATAAAAGAGTTACAACAACTAGCACAAATTTTAGTTATACGAGGCTACCCTATTCAATCTATTAACAAGGGTTTTAAAAAAGCACTATGACATACACAACACGAACTTGTCTACAACAAATATAAAGAAGAAAGAGAAAAAGACAATATTTTACCGATAGTGACAACATTCGGAAAAATTGGAAAACTTATTAATAAAATTATAAAAAAGCACTGGAATATTGTGGAACAGGAAACTGATCTTAAAAATATATGGCCAACTCCACCAATTGCGAGTTACAAAAATATTAAATCGATCAAAAAATTTCTAATCCAAACGTCACATAAAAAAACATAAATGAAAAATCTATATATATATATATATATATATATATATATACTTTTTTATTTTTTTTTTTGACTAAGTTACAGTTCCTAGGTGTTACTATTTAGGTGTTATAATATTATTGGTTTACCTTACATCATTTTTCTAGTTTTATCCATATTTGATTGTTTAGAATTAAACTTTTTCTCGTTCATTTGTTATGGTCTCAAATATGATTGTTCTCAAATATGATTGTTATAAAAATGTTATTTCGGACCGTAGAGAAAGCCTTATTTTAAAATATGTTTTCCCGCTGTTTACGTTAATTTTGTATTTGGTATATTTCTCATGTTATTCTATTTAATTAAGTACCAATTTAACCGAAAGTTGTCTGTTTTGCTTTTATTGTATTTTTTACTAAAATATTATTTCATATAAGTTTTACTCTTTGTTAACCTCGATTTAGTCATGTTCTTTGTTAATGAAGTTTTTTTGTATCATTTTTGTTGTGGTCTCAATAAAACGTTTAATTCGGACCATAGAGAAAAATCGTAGTATATATATATATATATATATATATATATATATATATATATAAATATATATATATATATATATATATATATATATATATATATATATATATATATATATATATATATATATATATATATATATATATATAAACACACACACACATATATATATATATATATATATATATATATATATATATATATATATATATATATATGAGCAATTCTTTTTTACTAGCGGCTTTCGAAATGTCTTGTTGATGGACGTCTTTTTGTTGTTGTTATGTTATGGTCTCAAAATTACGTTTAATTAGAACGTAAAGGAAACTTTACTTTTTCGGTTACTTCGATTTAGATATGGTCTCAAAGTTATCTTTAATTCGGAACGTTAAGAAGACTTTACTTCTAAACAATATTTTTCCCGCTTCGTACATCGTTTTTATGTCACGACTAATATTATTGCTTTATCACCCAAAATAAAGATAGTATATATACATACTATATACATTAATAATATCTTACACATAAAAATTGATTTACAACTACAAACCTAATCCATTAGATCCTATACATTATCATTTCAGTTTTGCTTTATCATTTTAATTTGTTGCTCTATAATTTTGTATGCATTATCTCTATATCCTTCGAAACTTCCCATAGACTTATATGTAATTCAAAAATATTAATTTATGAAATACGATATTAAAACAATCCTGCAAACTTTGCAAAAAAAATGTATCTAAAAACCATAGAGTCATCCAATGTGACTGCTGCTTTTCTTGGATTCACACAAAGTGCAATCTAATCAATAAGCATACATATAACATTATCTCCAATGATTCTATAGAATGGTATTGCTCTGACTGTATTTCCGAAAATATACTATTTAGTACCCTTTCCGATCATGAACTTAAGCTTACACTTTCATGCAAGAATCTTCCATTAAAGCTATTAAAATCTCTTGAATCTCCTGCTCACCTAAAAAGTCAATATAGAGATATGAATAATGTATATAATCCAACTACTAATTGTAAATATCTAGATGTTACTGAATTCAATAATTCTTTAAATCCTGATACTGATATATATCTTCATCTCAATATTGCTTCCTTGCCACAACATATCGACGATCTCCGTAGCCTAATTGGCACTCTTAACACTTCCCCTATGGTGATAGGAATTACTGAATCAAATTTATATATAAAAGACTCAAATATAACTGATATTACCATAAATGGATTTAACACTGAACATTGCCCTACTGAGTCAAAAAAAGGTGGGGCTCTTCTTTATCTAAGCTCTAATCTTAACTATGTAGTTCGTGATGATCTTACAATCTATGCCTCAAAATTTCTTGAATCAGTTTTTGTTGAAACTATCAACCCTCATAAAACCAATACTTTAATTGGCTGCATATATTGTCATCCAACTTTAAATCCAAAACAATTCATTGCAAACTATTTTACACTTGAGAAAATTACTTGAGAAATTAAATTATGAAAAAAAAAACATTATATTAATGGGTAATTTTAACATGGACTTAATTAATTATAGAGAATCTCCTATTGTTTCTAATTATCTCCAAACATTATGGTCTTGCTCGCTTCTTCCATCCATTATACTTCCAACACGTATAACCTCAAAAACCAAAACTCTCATTGATAGTATTTTTATAAACTCCTATTCTCCTAAAACAATCTCTGGCAATCTAACAGTTTCTATTTCAGACCACATGGCCCAGTTTCTCTGTTTTCCTGGTATTACACCCAAAAAAAAGAATATAAAATCTCTAGAAGATGCTTTAAAAACTTTGATACTGACACTTTTATACAAGATACATCTAGTATAAACTGGGAGGTGCAAATAAAAGACGTCGATATAAATAAAACAATGATAAGTTTTTTAATACATTTGAAAAAGTTCTAGACATGCATGCTCCATACAAAGTTTTAACAAAGAAACAAATTAAACTTAAATCTAAACCATGGATAACCGCTGGTATTCTTAAATCCATCTCAACCAAAAATGTCATCTATAAAAAATTTGTTAAATCAAACAATACTAATACAAGAAATCAACTCTTTGATAAATTTAAGTTTTATAGAAATAAAATAAGCAACTTACTTAAACAATCCAAAAAAATGTATTACATTTCCTTTTTCAACAACAACCTAAACAGCATTAAGAGAACTTGGAAAGGAATAAAAGAAATTATCAACATTAGACCTACTACATACAATAACTCTTTCAACCTCAAAATAAATGATAAAGTCATCTCTAATCCAACCACAATTGCTAATATTTTTAACAATTACTTTGCTACTATCCAAGAGAATCTAATAAACAAAAAAATTATCCCAAAATATGATTTTAGAGACTTTCTAAAAAATCCTAATGAAAGTTCTTTTTTCTTTCAGCTAGTGACTGAAGTTGAGGTATCGATTCTCATTATGAAACTTCAAAACAAAAAAAGTCTGGGCCCAAACAGCCTTCCCACATTTATTCTTAAGCTTATTCCAAACACAATCTCAAAGCCACTATCCATAACTATGAATAACTCATTTAGAAATGGAATTTTCCCAGATCTCCTTAAGATAGCTAAAGTGACACCAATACATAAAAAAGGTTCTCTACTGGATTACTCTAATTATCGCCCAATCTCTCTTCTCTCAAATATAAGCAAACTATTTTAGAAAGCTATGATCAATAGACTCTAGAACTTTCTGGAGAAATTCAAGTGTCTTTATAAAAATCAGCATGGGTTTAGAAACAATCATTCAACAACTCATGCACTAATTGATATAACTGAAAAAATTAGAACAGCTTTGGACAATAAATTGTTTGCATGTGGTGTTTTTGTTGATCTCCAGAAAGCCTTTAATACAGTTGATCATTCCATTCGTATCAGAAAGTTGGAGTACTATGGTATTAGAGGCACAACAATTCAATGGTTTTCTTTGAAGATACCATTTTCCAATGGTATCTTCAAAATAGAACACAATTTGTTTCTATTAATGGGATAGAATCTGAATTAATAAAATCAACAAATGGTGTCCCACAAGGCTCTGTATTAGGACCATTACTTTTCTTTCTCTTTATTAATGATCTTAATACCTCTCTGAAGATTTCCACTGCTTACCACTTTGCTGATGACACCAATCTGCTTTTAATAAACAAATCATATAAAAAGATAAAAAAAAATATAAACCGTGACTTAGCGAATCTACTCCAGTGGCTTCTATCTAATAAATTATCACTTAATTCCAAAAAAACTGAAATTATTATCTTAAAATCAAGTCAAACAAAAATTAAAAAGCACCTGAATTTCAGATTAAGTGGTCAAAAAATAGATACTGTGAATTTTATCAAGTATCTTGGTATCAAAATTGATTCTAATTTAAGTTTTGCATCCTATCTTCAAGACTTAGCACTGAAACTAAGCAGGTCCAACGGTATGTTGGCCAAAGTTCGACATTATCTTAATCTTGAAACGCTTCTTAACATATATCATGTGGTTTTTGAGTCTCATCTTAAATACGCTTGTCAAATATGGGGACAAACCCAATCTCTAATACTTAAATGACTCACCTCCAAAATAAAGCCCTAAAAATAATCTATTTTCAGCATTTTAACTCTGACCCAAATATTTTCTACTACATATCAAAGATACTTAAGTTAAAAGACCTTATTCAACACTCCAACTGTTTATTTGTTTGGACACAGCAACATAAAACCTTACCTCCTCCATTTACTGATTTTTTTACTTATAAAAAAAATACTTGTTACCAACTTCGATCAGCTAAAAGCTTCAAATTATCTACACCAAAACATAGAACTGTTTGTTATGGACATGAATCGATTAAATATCAGAGCATATGCACATAAAATAGCCTCCCTTCACAGTTAAAATCTCTCCCTACATTTTTCAAATTCAAAAACAGTGTATTTAATTTTTTATTAAACAAGTATTCTTCCTAATTTCTATGCTACTCTACTGCTATTTATCTACTATCCATCTTAACCTTATTCACTTCAATGCTGGTCTATAACTACTAACAATTGATCTTTTCTAAAATTCTTTTCTACTACTTTCTTCATTTCAATGCTGATTTATTACTGCTAATACTTACTCTTTCTTAACTTTTTCTCAAATTAATATCATTATTCTATTTCCAACTCTCACTATTATAAATATTGCTATTTTTTAATATTGTTATTATTATTGTTGCTGTTGTTGTTATTATTACTAATAATATTATTGTTATCATTACTATTATTATTATTTTTATTATTATTATTATTATTATTATTTTTATTATTATTATTATTAATAGAATTGTTATCTTTATCATTTGTATTATTATTATTTTGATTATTATTACCAATAACTGGAGTTTTTATTATTATTGCCTATTATTATTACCGATACTTATATTGCTACATTATTTACAATGTTGTTACTGTATATTATTATAATCTACTTGTCTTTTTTTGCTATATTTTAATTAGGTATATAAAAGTCTTTATTCTAGATAGATGTATAAAAGAAATTTGAATTATTTTTTTATTTTTTTTTTGTGTGTGTTTTTTGTGTTATTTTTTTTTGTGTTTTTTTGTGTTTCTTGTTTTTTAGTTTGGTGTTTTAGTTTCTTATTATGGTGTTTACTTAAAATTAGTACTTGTACTATATGTAAATATTCAATGAAATGTAAAATCTATTTCAGAATACATTTAATTTATTTTAATAATTTTTTAACCACTTATTTGGCTAAAATTTATCTGGTCTTATTTTAGTATGTTATTACACTATTTTTTAATATATTATTTATCCGCTGATTTTCAAATTGTTACCATTTTCAAGGAACTTTTATGCTATATTATATTACATTCATTACTCAGCTTTGTTTTAATTTTCGTCTTTTATTATTATTCAGAGAATTTCTTATATACTTCACTACATTTTTAAATCTTTACATTTTTGTAGGCGATATATATATATTTTCTACTTTTTCATATATTACTTGATTTTTAGTTATGATTTTAAGTTGCGCAGGTTGTTTCATTTTCTAACACTTTAGATTGGTTAACGAAATTCGAATGAAGTATCTATGACAGCGTTAGAGTTTTTTGAAGACTCTATTGTGTTTCATTTAATTTTAAAAGGGTTTTTAATAGGGTATATTGCCATTTGATTGTTTTGGATTTATTTGTGCTGGAAGTACCTATATGGTTTAAATGGTCTTAGGGGTTAATTTATTAGTATTTTCTATTTACACACTTTAGTTGTTTGAGTTTTGTTTTTGGCGTTTTTATTTGAATTTTTATTTATTGTGCTGAGTTTTTTCTACCGTTGGTATGGTAAGTGATTTATTTTATTATTTTTATTTATATTGTGCAGTAGATCGGCATTTTTTATATCATATTATCAAAAAAATATTAATGTTTTACAAATTTGGGTGTGGTTGGGTTTTGGCTATTTGTAGTGAATCTTTTTTTACTGCAGTATGGAATAGGCGTAAGTCGCGGGGTTAAGCATAGTGGCGATGACGTTTGTCTGACTGGATAAACTAGTTATAAGTGCTGATCCTCATCGAAACGCCAGTAATAATAGACGCGACTCTGAGGAGATGTTTATTACTTAATCACTACACAGATTATGTATTAATAATTCCAAACATTGGCAATAATGTTTTTTTTCCATTCTGAGGCTTTTCATTGTTGTATGCATACTTTTTATTTTTTAATCTATTTCTTGTTTTATTTATTTTTTGTTTGGTGATATATTTTTTGTTTATCTTAGTTCATATTAGTATTTTTATAACAATTTATTTTTTATTATTATTGTTAGTACTGTTTAGGTGCATTGTCTGTCTTATTTATATTTTAAATATTCCTCTATGAATCTTTATTTTTGTCTTGACAACTGTCAAAATATACTTTGTTTAAAAAATTATTCTCCTTTATTCTAATGTACTTCATTTCTTCCCTTAGGCGTTCACTGCTCGTGTGTGACCATTCGGCGAATTTTATATATGTCAGAATTATATATATGCCAAAGTTTATAAATAAACTTCATTATTGCTCAGAAATATTTTTTTGATGCAAGTCAAAATTAGAATCGCTAAAAAAATTTATGATCTAATCTAAACGTCAAAAAGTTAGAAAATTTGCTCTGCGTAGACAAGTTCGTGTTGTGTATGTCGTAGTGCTTTTTTAAAACCTTTGTTAATAGATTGAATAGGGTAGCCACGTATAACTAAAATTTGTGCTAGTTGTTGTAACTCTTTTATTAGTTTGTAATTGTTCGAAATAATCTCATTGTATCTTAACGCTTGGCTATATACTAAGTTGCTTTTTTGATGAGGGGGATGGAATGAATTATAATGTAATAGTGCTGTTGTATCTGTTGCCTTTTTGAATATTGTTGTTTCTAACTTTCCATCTAGCTTTTTGATAATTGTTAGATCCATAAAATTAATAGAGTTGTTAGAATTATTGAAAGTAAATTTGATCGTGGAGTGGATGGGATTCATAAATTCGAAAACTAGTGTAAGTTTCTCAGGAGGCCCATGAAAAATAAAAAATACATCATCTATAAAGCTTTTACAAAAAAAAATCCACATTGAAAATTGGTCAATTATTTTCTCATCAATTCTTTCCATAAATAAATTAGCATAGGGTAGGGCCATACGTGTTCCCATGGTAGTACCTGTTAATTGTAAAAAGTGATCAGTTGAAAATTGAAAGTTGCTGTGGGTGAGGATGGTTTCTAATATAATGTCAATAAAAGCAATAGGTGGGCGTTTTATTGGTCCGTTATATGGCGGTGCTTTCTTTAAATAAAATTTAACGGCGCCAATACCTTCGCGGTGAGGAATATTTGTATACAAAGATATAACATCAGCCGTGACAAGAATATAATTGTTTGTTTCTAGTACATGAGATTGAAGGAGTTTAAGGAGGTTGTGTCTTTAAAGTATGCTGGTAGTTGTTTAGCAACTGGCTGAATAAATTCTGTGATAAAGAACGACAGGTTCTTTAAAAAAATGTGATAATTTAAGAGGTTGATAAAAAGGTTGATAATTCAATAGGTTTAACTTGCAGTCTTTTTGAGGACTATTTTAGGACGCGTGGAAAAATGCCATCGAAACCCATTGGTTTGGTTTTATTCAGGTCCGAAAGTTTTTCTTTGTAGGATTCGTATGATGCTAGTGGTCGGTTGGTTTGTGCTTGTGGAACGAGGGTTGAATGTTGGAATAGGCCACAGCAACTTGATTTCAAAAACTAATTGAAAATATTTATTTAGTGTGTTGCAGATTACTTTAGGATCTATTGTAGTTTGATTATTAGTTGTTCAAGTTGACGGATGACTTGCTTTTGATGTACGAGTGGATGATTTTTGGGTCGTGCTTGTTATTGTTTACCAGTTCCATTTCGTAAACAAGAACTGCTGATTTAACTAGTTATTTTACTACTTTGCTTTCTTTTTTATGCTGTTTGCGTAGAGTTGGCTTGTTTGTTCAGCTAGCTGCGATAAATTTACCCCTGAGTTCGCTTTTCAATTTGACAGCGTTTGCAACATTTTTGGTCACCCATGTTTTGTGCTTGTTAGTGTAAAACAGTGTTTCCTAACCTTTTTAGTGCCATGCCCCACCAAAGCTCATAAAAACTTAAAATGTCCCTTCATGTTTCACATGAAAAAGTTTTGATATTATAAATTTTTCATAAGTAACATAAATGATACCCTGCAGGAAGAAATCACAAAAAGTTATTTATTAAACAAAAAAATTCAAGTAAACAAAATATAGGAAACAATATTTAAGTAAAAAAAATTGAATACATCAAGTATTCAAGTTTAAGATAAATGAAATTTAGTGAGATCCATGTGCTTGATGCTGGTTACAAAGAGATCCTATATTGGGTTCTAATTTCGTTAGCTTCATTTTTTGATCTCCCCGTTGTGTTATATCCAAACGATTTCTTTTTTAAAGTAACAAATCTGTTATGGCGCTAAGTCCGCATTCAGCTAAATATGAAAAAGGAAACGGTAATAATAGTTTTCTTGCACATTCTGTTGTGCTTGGATATTTAATTTTGGTCTCATCAAAAAATCATGCCATCGATCCTTTTATATTAAATAAAGTTTTAACTGATTCGTCATTCTGCATTTCTGTTAATTCTTCTTGGTACTGCATATTTGAAATATGAGATAAATTAACTAACATTGGTTGCATCAACCAAGTTGGAAGATCAATTTCTTTTAAATCGGAAAATCTTCCTTTTAAATCAGCTGATAAGTTTTTTAGATGCTCGACAATATTAAGTATAGCGGTATTAGTTACTTTATATTTTTGAAGCCAATGAAACTTTTCAAATTGTTTTTGGTAAACATCTTTTTCAAATAGTTCAATAGACGTAATAAAACCAAATATCTTCGCTTTTCCATTGACAAGAGTTTTATTTGTTCCTTGAAGTTCTTTATTTGATACATTTAGTTTTTCAAAAATATCGGTTAAATAACTCAAAATGCCTTAGAATCGATCGTTAACAGATATTGCGAATCATTTTGTTGCTTAAAAAATCACTAAGAGTATCAAACAGTACCATAAATCTTTTTAAACAGTTCCCTTTCGAAAGCCATTTTACCTCAGTGTGAAGTAAAAGTCTCACATGGGCTTCGTTGTTTTCTTTACAAAATAATTTAAAAATGCGCTCATGTTTTGCACTTGCTTTAATAGAATTAATGCATTTTACAACCAAGTTCATTATTTTATTAAGAACATGAAAAGTATTTTTAGCTACCAAGTTTTCCCCGTAAATAACACAGTGCACAAGAAACATATCTGGATTTTCATCTTTCATCAGTTTTAAGCAACCATTTTTTTTGCCCATTATATTAGGAGCGCCATCAGCAGCACAGGACGTTATATTTTTCATCGGTATTTTATTCGTATCTAAGTAACTTTTTAGAGTACTATATATATCTTTAGCGGTAGTGCTGCTTTTTAATGATTTGCAAAATAACATTTCTTCAGCAAAATTATTATTATCAATATATCTGACATATGTAAGTAATACTGCTTTGCTGTCTCTCAATGTTGATTCGTCCATTTGCACCAAAAAAAGTCTTGTTTTTAACTTTTCGATAAGTTGTATTTCAACATCTTTTCTCACTTCGTCGATTCTTCTGCTGACAGTATTGTTACTTAGTGGCATGATTTTCACGTTTTGGTCATGTTTTCCAAAAACAGTTTCATTAAATGTTGATATTGAAGTCTTGGTTAACTGCTCTCCTATTGTATGATTTTTTCCAGATTTAGCTATGAGTAATGAAATTTGATAGCTAGCCTCAAGAGTGCGATTAAAACTAACATCATGAGCAGTAAAGAGAGACTTTAAAGTTGCTCTTTTTTCATAATTTTTTTTTTAAATTTAAAAATAATTCAAGTTTGAACTAATTTAATCTTTATGTTTTGCTTTATGTTTTTCGAATGTGCTTCATGACAACCTGGTTTCATTGATTCATTGCTCAAGCATTGTTGACATAATAGACAAAAAGGTAACCGTGCATCATGGACAGCAGGTATGAAACCAAATTTTAAATAATCTTCCGAGTACTGCCGAACTTTTTTCTTGCTCGCACTACTCATGGGCTAAAAAGTGAACTTTAAAATCCATTAGAAAATTAAAAATATACACTTTGTGGTGTTTCGTATTCTTATTTATTATTGAAAGAGAATCCATATTGGTTTTTGTATTATATTTATTTCTATATTTGAATATTAAATTATAAACAACTAGTTATATATAAACTGTGTAAAGTCTTCTCGAGTTTTTATTCCAACTGTTATTATGTTTAGCGCTACGGCTTTTAAGTGAGAATTCTTAGCGCGGAATTAGCCTCTCAAGGGAATATTTTCGCAATTCGGGAATAGTTTTCGTGCAATTCTCCAAAAGAAATTGCTTATTCCGCAATCGCTAATCGTTATTCTGAACTAGCATTTGAAATGATTGTCCAAATAGTATTGTAGAATTTATGTTAAACATGGAAAAAAATTTTATAAAGACATACTATATACCATTCGAAAGATAATTTTAACAGCTTTTTAATGGTGTATCTTGTCACTTTTTTCGAGTTGAGCAAAAAAAATGGCAGATGAATATATGAATAGTGAATTTTTGCTAACCTGAGCAATTTTTTTAAAAAACACGGATTGCGACTCCGGTATTTACCTAGGAAAGGATGAAAAATATTTCTTTTATATATATTTACAATTTATATTACATTTTATACCTATATTTTTAAAATTTGGAAAAAATTTTTCCCAGGACGCTCTTTCAAAAGCATCAAGAAAATGTCTTTCTTCCTCTTCAATGTCTACTTCTGGAATATTAGTATTACCGTTAGTGCCTGTTACGCCATGGCACTCTTTACAAGATAATGTACAATTTAATCCAGCTTTTCGACAAATACATTTGTTTCCACATGGACCTTTGCAGCCACATCTGATAATGTTTAAAATATCTTGAGGACCTGCTTCTATATCTGTCATAATTGGTGCATGCATTTGATTTTGTATTACCCATCCCCAACTCAATGGATCTAAATCAACATTACTCAAATTTCTCCATACTTTAATTTGGTGATAAACTCTGAGTCCATGATAATATGCAGCTCTTGGTGCATAGAGCAGCATAGAGCTCATGGTAATAGAGCAGGATCAATACTTGCACGATCAGATGCCACCATTTCATTATATTTATGTTTCCTGATCTGCTGTAGATTAAAACAAGGTGAATGAAGCAGCTCAAAAAAACGAATAGCTCCCTTGCCAATATCATCAGTTATTTCCTTATAGAATAAATTTGCAGTAGACTTCAATTCATTTGAATTTTTCAACTTCGTAAAAATGTGGTTTTGTCGAAGTTATGGATTGCTGGTGTTGTGTCACACCCAGGGTATGCGTTTGCAAATAATACATAATTTAAAAGAGTATCATCACTTGTCTTTACAACATTCTGAGTTTTGTAACATAATCTTTGATCTGTAGCCTTATTTCGTGTCAACGTTTTTAAAAAGATGTCTTAAGGTTGTGCTCTAGTATGTACATGATGTATCAGTAGACATAAAGTATCAGTGTCATTCGAATAAATTGTGACTGACTCAACATTGTCAATTTCAAGCGCTAGCTTAACAACACTTGTGTCTGCATCACTGGGACAACAAATAACTTTAAAATCATTGTTTTATAACTTCAATGCCAAAAGCCTGACAAAATCATTTTTGTTTTTGTAGTTACTTAGGAATATACTTTTTTCTGCCTGGCATGGGTTCAGGTCATTGATTTCAACTGTTTGTGATATCTTACCAGATCGCTTTTGGTGGATACTATCTTTAGTGGACAACTGATAACTATCAAAAATGATTTTGTCAAGTTGTAAGTGTTGAGAAAAATTAATGTATTTCTGAAAAATGTCACTAAATAAATCATTTTTTTCCAATTGCAGCACCACAATAATGCGCCCCCATCAGCAATCTTGATTGATACAGGTTCACTTACTGGTGATACATTATTGAGTATGAATGTTTTCAACGTTGACTTTTATGCTGATCTCATGACACCTCCTTTAAATAAAGATGTTGGGTACGGTGATAACTCATATTTAAAGTAACTCTCCACTTCATTATCTGGCTTTCTTTCAACAACAACAACCATTCTTAGAAAAAGTGTTAATGGGTCAATTGTAACAAATTCGTCTTGAATAGACACGCAGGAGTATAAGCTCTGAAGTGTTGTTACTTGATTTTTTTGTTTGAAAGAGTAATTTGTGTAGGTTTTATCATTCGACACTTTGTATATTGATGCTCCTATCTCTTCTGATTGATCACAGGTAATTTGTTTCTGATTATCAACCAAACCTGAGTCCAAACTAACAAGTTGATCTCCAACCATATATGGGTTATGAGCAAAAAACCATCATTGTATTTTTTTAAAGTTGTCACTATCACGTTTCATTCTTCCAGGAAACATTTCTTTATGTTTGTCAGCAGATTTATGCAGAGATGTTAGAATGCTCATTGCATCACTTACTTCTGCGCATCGATGCAATGTTGTCGTCCAAACCCTCAACACATTTTCAGTCAAGCCTTTACCAATAACTCCACCTCTACCTTTTAATGACTTCATCAGAGTCTGTTCAATTGCTAGATCAGATCATATTCCTGACCATTTTTTTTCGGTTCTTCTAACAGTGTGATTACCTGCCATGTATTGTGCGTAAATTAGAGGGTGTTCTGTTTGTAAGACATCAACGGTCTGAAGGTAAAGCCTGCACGATTTAGCATAGTTATTGTGGCATATTGCAGCAAAAAGATTGAGCATGCACTTTGTTGCAGAAATATGTAATGACCAGTTACTTGTTCTCTCTGCTCTAATAAACTCTTGGACCACAGTTACGTATTGTACATAATGTAACCATAAAGATGATATTCGTGAATTTAATGAAAAACATCTTTTTTCTCTGTAAACCAGTTTAGCAATCTAACCGCCAGATTATTACTTTCTATAACACAAGGGTCTTCTGAATCATACATTTCTAAAAAAAATTTCTGCTTACTATCATTCAAATCATCCCAAAAATTCTTTAATATCAGTGAATTTATTGCTGATGCACATAAAAAACGTCCTCGTATAGCGCGTGAAAAGGCTCTTCCAGATTGCATGTGTCCTACTGTTAAAGGGGCGTAGACTGTTTCGAGAGCGCTTCTCAAACCACTTCCTTCCATCATAAATCCAATTGAACCTAGAAAACTCATAAGTTTTTTGTTAAGACTATTTCGTAGCTTTTATGTAAAGCTGCTGATCAAATATTATGGATGGCATGGTAACATTCACTTTTTTGGAGTGATCAATGATGAAGCAAAGTAGTGAATATAGGGCTGTCAAATCAGTGGCGTGTAAATCAATCACAGGTATTATTTGTTGGAGAACTCATGTAGCCAGACAAACTTGGACAAGGTATCTGAAAAGGTATCCAATGTTCCATAGAAGATCAATAAAACGAGCTTGAATTTTTTCCTAAAATTAAATAAAACAGTTAGTTTTCAAACTTTGTAAAGGTAAATACTTTTTTTAAACTGCAGTATGCATGACACACCTGAATGACTGGTTTGAATATTGTTTTTGTTAATGAAGGTATGTCAGGTATGTAGTACTGCCTAATCATTATCCCATCGTTTGACTTAATATTTGACCATAGTTCCTTTTTATCTCTCGGAAGTTTATTTCTTTAAAACGAAACATCTGTGAATTTTCCATTTGCAATTGCAATTAACCCAAGTCCATGGCGCGTATTTTTTCCATCAACAGGAGCAATATCATGGTCTGAGTTGTCAGCAACAAATTGAAGAAAGGAGGTTCTCTATCCGGAGATGATCTCGTTGATAGTATCATGCTTTACAATATTCTGTTTGTAACAGATAACCTTAAAAAAATTACATAAACATCGTTATTGTTCGGATTCTGGGGATTCTGATAAAAATAAATAATATGCATCTTTATTATTATACAAGTAAAAACTATACATATCAGCACTTTAATGAAATAAAACTTACCTTGTCATAACTAACACCAAATTCCAATTTTGATAGCAGTATGTTTTCAACTGTCGATAACTTTCATCAACCATTCTGATGAAAGTTATCGACAGCAACGCTAAGTCCGAACTGCAATGACATAATAGACCTGGGACGTGTTTCAGAAAATATATTGTGATATTGAAACCTGTTTTAAAGGTGCTTGAACTACTTCATTAATAAATGTTTTTAATAATTGAGGTACATGGGTTCCTTCAATGTTTAGTATGTCCTCTTTGGAAGGATATGCGTTGGAATTGTGGTCATGATTCTTTATAACATTTTTCAAAAGTTTTGCAGTTGTTAAAGCAACACGCTCTCCCTCCTCGTTTACATTTGTGCTTTTTTCTTGGTACCACTTTTCACATAAGATGTCTCTAACACTGTCTAATAGAATTATATTGCTTCTGTCTTCTCTTTTGACAAAGCGTAAAGACTCACCGTACATTTCCTTTAATTTGATTTTGGTAATTTTTATTGAATAAACGTCATCATTGATTGACATCATTTTTGAATGAAATTCTGACAATGCGTACTACTCTATGTCTCTTTTTAACAATTCACATATAGTATTGAATCATGTCATTTTGTTACTGCAAGTAGGACGTCCAGATGTTGAATATTTTGGTAAAGGGTTCTCGAAGCTGGCTCTACATAATACGTGATTTCTACCTTCTGCTGCTACTAGATCATTCACACTGATTAAACGTGCTTCTATAGTTTTAGCTAGTTAGTCTTCTCTATTGCGGCATACTTCAATGGTGGAAGAATGTTTGGCTGATTTTTTTGTAGGTATTTCTTCAAATTTATTGCAATTTGGATTTTTTCTGTCATCGATACAATCACCGCTACAATAAAAACATTGTTTTTTAAAATCAAATAGTTCCATTTTGGCTCTAGTAATACGCTCTCTCTCGATTTTCAGTGATCTTTTTTGAGAGCAATTTTTTAAAAAATTCCTACAGGATAAATGGGCATAAGTGCTTGCCTTTGTTCTTTTGTTCAGTTTGAACTTATCAACTAAAGTATCTAAATTAAGCTTCACAGCATGCTCTATGATAGCAGTGAGGGGATGTTTTTTCTTGCTATAATCAGAATACTTCGAACCTATATGGTTCAAAGGATCATGTATTCTTACACCTTCTCCGCATTTAACACATAACGTTATTCCATTTGATATGTCAGTTTGAATTTCACCTTCCATTATTATTTTTTCTTTAAATAAGAAGACAGTCAACCACACAAAATAGTTTTTTTTTTACATCTAATCAATATTTAATTCACAGCTGTTTCAAATACATTGATAAATATAAGTATTTTTTATACTGTTTTCCTAACAGCTACAATTTCAAAGAGAAATTCATTTTTATAATAAAATGAATACTTAAGCTTTCAGAAATATTTAATTCCTTTTGTTCAGTCATTTAATAACATCATGGCAATTGAATTACACTTTTTTTTATAACGAAGCTATGATATCTAAGAACACTGTTTCCTACTTATTTAATTAAAAAAAAAAAATGAAAAAACCTACATTCTAATTTTGATCCGCCATTTTTTTTGCTCAACTCCAAAAAAGTGACAAGATACACCATTAGAAAGCTGATAAAATTATCTTTCTAATGATATATAATATGTCTCTATAAAATTTTTTTCTAGGTTTCACTATTTTTTGGCCAAATTCTACAGTACTAAAAGAGAACTGTTTTCGTAACAGTCATTACATATTTCTTTATTTTTCTTTGAGGCATTTAAATTCTAAATAATTAATTAAATATATTTACAATAGAAGATTTCGTAATTAGGCGGCAGTTATGTATCACGTGATGCAATGTTTTTCTCGGGAGGGCAAAAATGTAAACAAAGCAATTATAAACAAATATAGGTAATATAGGTATAAAATTTTAAAAATGATATAAATTTTCAAACATAAATACAAGTAAAACATCAGTAAAGAAAAATTTATTAAAGAATATTTTATTTATGCACCTTAAAGTCAATAAAAAAGAAAAAGATAATAAAGTTAAATTATGCTTTTTTAAGCTTTTTTAAGTTGTGCTTATTAAAGTTTTTGCAATGAATTTATTTGCTTTGTATTTATTTTCTTATTGTTTAAAAATAATATTGTATAGTATAACGTTAGTTATTCTTAAATAACTCTTAAATGAGTTTAAATATTTTAAATCTTAGTATTCATGTTGAGTTCATTATTAAGATTTTACTTGGTTTCTAGGTTCAAAAAACAGTATGGTTAATGATAGCTGTGTTGTTTGTATTTGCAATAACGATAAATGTTATCCAGAGCGTTACAAAATACATAGTAACGTTACATCTGGAAAATAATGTTTCCACAAATTGCCTGCTCATGAAAGAACAAAGAAGTCATGGATTCAAGCTGTTTCTAAACAGCGAAAACACTTTGTTCTACCTAAACATTTTTAAGTCTGCTCCAATCATTTTGTCGATGGCCTGCCCACTTACGGAAACCCTAATCTAACTCTGTTTTTGACAAACAACATGAATGTTCAAGGTACTCCTGAAAAAAAAAAAATCAAGACCTCCTCCAAAAATCAGAACAAGATCTCTTGTAAAACCGATTTCTATAAACATTCTGGAATCTATTACTTCTAACTCGGATACACTTACAGCTGGAGAATTATCTGATCTTATGGTTATTTCATTTGAAATTAGTCCAAATGATAATGGTAGTACAGTTACAGCAAAATTGTTAAACCATATTTCCACCTCTCCAAAAAAAAAAGAGACTGAAAATCTAATTTTTTTTTTGATTAAAGCAGGTTAAAGTGGTAAAAATGATATAGAGCCTACTCTATTACTAACATATATTGCTTTGCAGTTTTGTCATATTACGAGGGATTCGGATGTATCAACTTTTACAAGTTTACAAAATGCAAAATTGTTTCAAAGTGTTTTTAATTATGTCAAGCACAAAGCAGCAGTTATGAAATATTGGGGTGGAAATGAGAGGATAAATCGATTACGAAAACCTATGTCTAGTTTTGAATCTGTTGAGCAACTACTTCTATCACAAGACTATAATGTTGAGGATAACTTATTTCCTATGAGAAAGAGTGACCCTTAAAGAAAAATCTCACTGGAACAGGAATTTCTGTTAGTTATGATGAGATTACGCCTGGGCCTTTTGATTGAAGACTTAGTCTTCTGCTTTTGTATATCAGCTGGAGCAGTTTCCCAAATTATTACTACATGGGTCATATTTTTATCGAAAGAGTTGGAGAGCTTGATTTTGTGGACTTGCGGGAATACAATACCGGCAACTATGCCGAACTGTTTAAACGCCTATATCCAAAATTGAGAACAATTATAGATTGTTCTGAAATATTTTTTGAAACATCAAGTGGCCTTCAATGTTCAAGCTTGTATGTGGACTGACTATAAACATCATGCAACAGTCAAATTTTTAATAGCAATAACTCCGAATGGAGCAATTTCATGGCTGTCTCCCCTTTATGGTGGACGTGCCTCTGACGTTTTCATTGTCAGAAATAGTGGTTTTTTTGATATACTTGAGCCTTATGACCAAGTTATGGCAGACCGTGGCTTTAAAATTAAGACAGACCTTGCATATAAACCGTGTACACTTTGTATACCTCCAAGTGCTTGTAAAGAAATAAAAGTGTCAAAAGAAAAAGCTCGAGAAACATCAAACATAGCTAATGTACGTTTTTATGTGGAGCTGGCAATAAAAAGGATAAAACACTTCCAAATAATAAAAATAGCGCAGCCATTACTATACCTACCAATTATGAATAATATACTGCGTGTGTGTGCTGCTATATCAAACTTGAGAAAAACCATTAGTTTCTAAATAGTTTAATAAAAAATTAATTTAATTAATTAATTTACTAAATACTCTATTTTCTTTTATTATATAACGTTCCCGTATAAGAATTTTAAATCAGTGTTTTCATCTGTTTTAGATCATTATTATTACAAATGAATTTATATTAACTATGGGCTGAAAGATATGTAAAGGAATTAATATATCTTTTTTTAAGACCATGTAACCCACCTCTATGAAAAATTTCAAGCCAGTTTTTTGATTCTAAAATCTTTTGAAAATGCAGACAGAAACAACAAAATATTTCAAGAAAGACAAAATTTTTCAAAATAAAAAAATTCACACAGCATATTATATAAATACCTGGGGAGTGGTAATTTTTATCCAGATCTAACAAATGGGAGGTCTTAATAAAGGGAGCAATTATTTTAAAATAAACTCAATAATTTTTAGAATCATTGTTTAATGTTTTTGAATTTTGAAGGACTATTTACAATAAAAGTTTTTATTACTATCAGTTAGATACAGTATTAGATTCTTTAGATACATTCTTAAACTTCAAAAGTTAATAATCTCCCTTACTCCACAGTGGGGCAGAGTGTGTCAAAATACCAAAAAATCAATGTCGGCATTGTACGGTAAAAATTTGTCATAATGGTGAAGATGTGTTCATTAGAGGAAATATTTAGTTAAAAAAACATTAAATATTAATTTAAGCGTAATTTCATGCGGTTATTTACACGTTAATTTGACATATTGAGCACCTTAAAAAAGATACGCAAACATACGCAAGAAAGCAAGCATCATTTTATTATCAGTTTTTTTTTTTTTACAAAAAAAAAAAAAACTGATAATAAAATAATATAAAGTTTTTTTATAATATGGTTTTTTATCAATAAAACGCTACTTGAAAAAGAACTGTCTATAAAACCAATATGGCACCACGATCAATCGAGGAGAAACCACTATTTCTGACAATGAAAACGTCAGAGGCACGTCCACCATAAAGGGGAGACAGCCATGAAATTGCTCCATTCGGAGTTATTGCTATTAAAAATTTTAACTATTTAAAGTGTGATATTTATACTTTTGAAGAAAATTTTTTGAAAAATATTGAGGAAATTTGTTCTCATCCAAAAGACTTAGTTATCTCAAATATGAGCCCAATCTCAGAAAACTCAATTCGAAACCTCCGAGAGCGATTATTTGCCGAAATTGTTGAGACATTTTGTGCAGATGAATTTAGTGAGGTAAACATAACGCTAGGCCTTACAAACCCTGTTGAAAAGAATTTTCGTAACAGATATAAAACAAGTTTATGTTTAGAAGATATTTATATACTCTCAATAACATTATGTGAAAAGCAATTTCACAAAGAAATCGTTAAGGTAATTATCTCAACAAAGAATGTGGACACTCTGTCCAGTGATACATTTTTAAGTAAATCAGTAAAAGAGTTGTTACATATTTCAAAAGAAATTCAAAAGGCAAATACAGAAATTAAAGAAGAACTCATACCGTTGAAATAAAAATAATTTTCCTAACTAAAATTATTGAAAACCTTAAGATAGAAAACAGACATTCGCAATTGGACATAAGTCTCTTACAGCCGTGTCAAATATCGAAATTTAAGATCGATGGTTATTCGCAATGTGAAAATAAAATTACCATCACAGATGCTAAAAAAAATTTAACTCAAAAAACGCATGATAAGCGTTATTTCTCTCTTAAAAATGCTGAGTACAAACCGCGACTATTAAAAACATTCGCAAATGTAGTAAGTTCAAACTCACTCGATCACAAATCGACCACAAATCGATGGAATACTGACCACAAATATAAACGAAAAAACCAAAATCGATAACAAACTACGCGCATCAAACACCAAAAATGACAAAAATAATTTTAATAGTAAATCTAATCACAAAACACAAAATCGTCCATTAGTAAAAAAACATAGAACTTTAGAGCCCGTTTTCGGAACAAAATTTTCTGAAAATAAAACAATTGCAGGTGAAAGAATAATTCATAAATTTGACATTTTTGTCGGAGGGGTAAGCAATCAAATCAATGAAGAACTTTTTAAAAACTACTTAGAAACAGAAATAGGAATCACCCCCTTATCTGTTATATTGAATAAAGAAAGTGAATACCACAGATCGTACAAAGTTACCGTAAACAACACAGAAAAAAATATAATATTTAACCCTGCTTTATGGGATAACAATATAATAGTTAAACCATACCGAAAAAAACGTTTATATACTAACATATTTCAAAATTTGGAAACTAACGGAATCCAGGAAGATTCTCATAGATCAAAATGGATTTAGGCAATATTTTAAAGGAAGATAAACTTCCAACAGCAACATTTAATTTATGTACTTTTAACTGCCACGGTCTAAAGTCCAACATTGAGTATATCAAATCGTTGATTCTCTCTCATGACATAACTTTTATATGTGAACACTGGTTATCGAAACTAGAACATTTTATAATAAAAAAAATATCTATAAAAATACACATTTTTCATTTTTCCAAGAGGCTAACAAACATGAGCAAGGTCGGCCGTTTGGCGGAAACGCGTTTTTTATTCGGAAACATTAGTTTCAAAACATTATTATTCTTTATGAAGATGATCACATCTTCGCAATAAATCTTTAAAAAAATCAGGCTAATATTATCATTATTAGCATTTATCTCATCGTCGCGCAATAATCAAATGTCGCTGGAGGAATACAAGAGTCAGTTGGATATAATTTCCGGTGTTATTAATAATTACGAGGGTGTTACTGAATTTATTGTTCTTGGGGACTTTCAATCTTTTCCTCACAAAATATATGATCTATTAAAGAGAGCTAGCTCTACAAAAAATAACTACTCCGTAGTTTTATTAGATTTTATTAAGTCGAATGAACTTGCATTAGTGGACGTAACAAAAGGCTCTGGACCTAAGATAACGTATTACCATAATACATTACCAAACGCATCTTACATAGATCACATAGCTTTCTCAAGGTATACGTCTCTTCTGTACTCAAATTGTTTCGTAATTCCTTTTTTATCTCAAATTATGAGTAATCATTTATTAGTATCAATTGAAATTGGAATTATTGGACAATCTTTTTAAGAAAACAATCACAAAAAATCAGAAAATTGCAGCATTCCAAATTATGCCTGGAATAACAATGATTTTTTACAACTTTATAACAATCGCTTAAATATTAATTTTAATCGTCACAATTTTACGAATGAAAATTACAATGAAGAACTTATCAAGGTATATACTGTTATTACAAAATCTGCATCTGAAGCTCTTAGTCAATATTTATTCGGGAAAAAACCGTCTTTGCATTCAAAATCTTGGTGGACACCCGAATAAGCCGCAGTATAAATATTCTTTCATTTTATTTTAAAAAATGGCGGGAAAATGGGTTCCTAAAAGATTTAAACTCTCAAATTTTTATTTGATACCGGATGGCTTTCCGCAATGCTGTCAAAAATGCTCAAAACAAAAACCTGTACAAAGAATACATAAAAATCGAAAAGTTAAAAAATACAAATCCAAAAAATATCTGAAATACTTTCAAAAATATAAAAAACGATGCAAACTCGAAATTGTACACCATAAATAATAAAAAAGATAAAGACCCAATCACAAAAGAATTTGCCAACAGTTTTTAAAATGTATTAAACACTAAAGTAATCACATATATCTTTACAACTTTTGAAATTCCACCTTGTACAAAATTCGATGAGGTAATAATAACAGATGAAAATATAAAAACGGTTATTTCTCGCCTTCAATTAAACAAATCCAAGGACGCTTTTGGAATCTCAGCTGAATATTTAAAGAATGCGAGCTGTGAAGCACTAACAGAATGGCTCAAAAAATTCTTTAATTTTTTTAGTAATTATGGGCAGACCCCAAAATCGATGTCTACATCACTCACAATACCACTCGCTAAATGATATAAAAAATCCTTAACTGATCCAAATAATTACTGTGGCATTAGCATCATTCCAATCTTTACGAAACTAATGGAATATCTTATCCTACTAATCTGTCCAGAAATAAAAGAAACTCATCCTCTTCAATTCGGTTTCACTAAAAATAGCTCAACCCTACACGCCGAATTTGTTATTAGTGAAACAATTAAACACTACAACAGCAACAATTCGCCCGTCTATCTCTGTTCTTTCGATGCTGAAAAAGCGTTTGACAGCTGTAACTGGGACATTCTGTTTGAGCGAGTCTACAATGATAAAAACTCCCTCTATATATTGTTAATGCCATATCATCATTATACTATGAAAGTAGTGCTTCTGTTTCTTATCTAGGTTGCAAATCATATCTATTCTATCTAACGCAAGGAGTGAGACAGGGATTTATTCTCTCGCCTTATTTGTATAACATTTACACTGAAAACCTACTAGATACCTTACAAAATGAAAGCATCGTAGGTACATCAATCAATGGAAACCATACTGGTGTTGTAGCATATGCTGATGACATTATACTCCTTAGCTCCACCCTTTCTGGCCAACTAAAGCTTCCTAATACCTGTAATATACACACACACAAAAACTGTATAAAATTGAATGCTGACAAAACCGACTCTTGCTCACCGGAAAAAAACAAATTAAAAACGGCACAATAACTCTCAACCACCAAAAAATAAAACTTCATGATAAACTTAGTCACTTAGGTTTTACATGGGATACAAAAAGTTCACCTTTTGCCTCACTCAATAGTTTAAACATTGAACATCGAATATCTAATTTCCGGGCAGTAATCCAAACTTTAATTCAATCAGGAATCCGTTTTGCTCACCCAAACTCCATTGTCCAGCTATATAAAGCTTTGGCTGTCCCAACACTAACATTTGGTCTTAAGCTTTGTGAACATAAAAAGTATTAATGCAAAAGCTTGATATAGTTGGAAGAAACCCACTCAAGTCACTCCTCAACGTTTCAAAACATAGCAAAAATTATACTCATCCCTTATTTTTTATTGAAGATATATCAATAACTATACAACAAAACAAGCTCAACTTATTTATTCGCCTGATGAACAATGAAATTACATTTGATATTATTAAGTCGCAGCTGGAAAAAAAAACAGCCCCACAACCTTTTTTAGATAGTATCAAGGGTTTGTGTAATAAACATGAACTAAATCTGGAGAAAATAATTCAAAGTAAAAAAAAAATAAAAATTATTGGCTTAAAAAATTTAGTTCCTGAAACGGATCCTCAAACTCTAAAATGTGCAGTTGAATGCTGGAACTCAAAAGAACAAAGAATAATCTTCAAGGACATTCTTGAAAAAAATATTCCTAGACGATAACGTTTAAAAGAAAATCTTGAAAAAAAAAATAATAATAAAAATAATAATTTAAGGATTTTTATAATTATCATGTATAAAACTCTAATTTACCTTGTATACTTGTATAGTGGGTGTTTAATAAATATATAAATAAAATAAAATGTTTCAAAACGCTGTTTTGCATTTTTTATTTGTCAACTTTCTTACGCTACTACTGCTTTAAATTAACTTTATTGACTTTTATTTTAAACTATATTATTTTAATTAAGAATGCTTTTTTTGCTCAGGCTTTTAAAATAATTTAAAAATAATTTAACGTAAATGTAATCATTAGTTTTTATGCATCGAAAACAGACAGTTTTCGATATTTTTTTTGCTACTAACCTTTACTATTAGGTATCAGATAAACTATCCTCCAATATCCTCCAAACATTTGACTATGTAAATCTTATGCTAAATGTATGCAAATAGCCATGCAACATAAATATTTTGCAATAAAGAAAGTTATAACAAAAGATTGGTCTTCGGGTAATGGTCAGTTGATGAGAAATACTGAACATATAAAAAGATGTTTTGTACACAAAGAATATCTACAAAATCTTTCATTACTGTTATAATATATAAGTTTTGTAAATATAAATCTAAAAAAGTTATTTTATGACAAATACATGCATCGAAAAGTAATATTTTTAATGTTTACACTGATAAAAGTTGTCTTGTCCATTAAAAATATTTCGTATTTTTCACCAAATTAATTAATTTTTTTAATATTTTTTTTTTATATTATATAATTACATATTTATTACTTTATTTATGCATTTTATATATAAATATAGCTATTCTAATAAAAAAACTACGAAAATAATTTTGGCACAAAAAACTCGATTTTATCCCACTGTGCACTACCTTGAATTAAACACCTGAGAGTATTATATATAATCTATATCTAATAAACATAAGTTTATATTTTAAATATAAATGTAAATAAAAGTTAATTGAAACCACAATAAAAGTCTTTAACATTCATATTAATCTCAAAGGCTCAAGGTTTGAAAAGAAGGAATTGAACATAATGATTGATAAGAAGGAATTAAACATTATAACTGATTTCATATAAATCATGTAACACATGTAAAAACATATTATTGAAGATTAAAACTTAACACAAAGTAGACATTGAGCACATGTAACAAATCCAGTCTTAATCTGCTATTAATTCATAGTCTTCTTTTTTTAAATTTTGACAAGAACAGTGGAACCAACATATTTCGCATTGAATACTGCTACATTGAATACTACTATTAAGTTCATTAGCACTGATTACTGGCTCTTCAAGTATTAGTTTATTGCAATTTCCACAGAATGTTATAGGTTTTAATAGTAACAATGCTGGAGAAATATATGTTTTGAAAAAAGATCTAAATTTGTTTTCACCTTATCCCACAGTTCTTGATCAAATTTCGCTACTTCAACATATAAGTCCTTAAGTGTCCAAACAATAAAATGTGCTGACTGGCAATTTGTGAGAGCCATTTGGGAATTAATCTGTGTGTAATACTTATGACTCCTATTTAATGCTATTTGATCATTTTTTATTGTAAAAAAATCACATTCATTAGCTCCTTCTTTAATTGTTTTATTGAAAATTTTAAAAGGACATTAAACTTCCAAACACACCCTTCTATGGCATTTGCATACTATAAATCCATCTGGGAAACAAGCGATATAAGGTCTTTCATAAAAAATAGAGACCACTTTTTTCAATTTTCAAATCAGTGTGTTTTGATACATGCTCTGCATAAAATTTTTTTATAGCATTTTGCTCACAATCAATTCCCCATATGGTAGAAGCAGTAATAATTTTTTTTTTTAATTTGGGTATAAAATATTAGCAACAAGAGGAGTTTTTTTAGGCTTCTTAGAACTGGTATTTTTAGAAAGAGTGTTAATTTTGGTATATATGCTGTGATATTTGGATGCATTTATCCTCCCTTCTCTCATTTGAAACCAGGTATTGCTTTTGGCTTGATATCTTGTATTATACTCTACATTTTTATTTTTTTCCTGGGTAAAAACCATTTTTTCTAAAAATATTTTTCTTAAAGTTATTTCATCAGTGTTAGGATGGTCAGAAAGTATTTTAAAAGATAAACTCCTCAATATCAGGATTACTTTCAACATTTTCATCAGATTTTTTCATCACAAATATGTATAGAGAGTTGGAAAATTTTAAAATATTTCACATCTTTGGTGAGACTGATACAAAATCAGAACTTATTTAACAAATTAAAATGTATTTGGAACATGGATGAAACAGGGTTACAACTAGATCATATACCAAAATGTGTTGTTGATAGGAAAAGAATCAAAATACATTCACAGTCAAACAAGTGGCAACAAAGAAACCATTACTAATATAGCTTGTATAAATGCAGCCGGTCATACCACCTCATAATTGTGAAGGAGCAACATTGAGTGTTTCTTGCTGGACTAAACAAGGTTTTGCTAAGTTACGGTTTGAAAAAATGTTTTTTTAGATATTAGTTCTGCAAGGCCGCAGATTTTAATTCTAGAAAGACATGAGATGTAAAACTTTCAGTTCACATCAGCAACTGGTTGCAGCCTTTGGTCAGCACAGTTTTAAAGCCACTAAAAAATATGTATTCTAATATGTATTCTGATGTCTGTCAAACAATGATGAATAAAACTACCCAGGAAAAGTGTTCTTCGACATACCAAAATGTATTTGGAACATGGATGAAACAGGGTTACAACTAGATCATATACCAAAACGTGTTGTTGCAGGGAATACAGTTTCGCATTCTAAGTTATTTGGTTTATTTTCTAAAGCGTAACAATGTAACATCACAACAATGCAAGAACTCAACCTGTAGTAAAAAATGGTTCAATTCATTTTTCTATTTCAGACAATACCGTGGATATTAGTACAGATTTAAGTTTTGAAAAAGTAGAAGTTAATAAATCAACATTAGTTAAAAAAGTTTCTTTTGATAGTTCATTGGTGCTTCATGGTTTCAAATTGCAAGTATTTTTTGAATTCTTTTGAATAACAAAAAATAGCCTCTCACATAAAATCAATAGAACTCAAGTTTTCATTTCCATTTAATGGTTCATCTAGTCTATTAGACAAAGGCTCCAATATTTTCACTTATCCTTCACTACAAATTAAACAAAAGAAGATTAACTCAAAAGCTCTATTTTACAGTTGTTTTTTTTCACATTATAATCTTACAACACGGAGCTTAAAGACAGCTGGAAAAGTAGCTTGTGAAAAGAGAAAAGTTTAATAACAAAAGGTTTTAAAAGAAAAAAAAGGAAAACTGTGAACTCTAAAAAGAAGTTAGCTGAGATATCAAATTTGCAAAAATCAACCTTTATTGAAGAACTAAAATATTGAAGATATAGAAAATTATCAAGATATTAAAGAAAGAAAATGATGGTCTTTAGCAATAAGTTTTATTAACTTTTTTTCGGGGTTCATTACCTGTACTTAGCATATAATGAGTTAAATTGAATAAATAATCTTGATTGATTTTTTAGTTTTGTTTTATTTCTAAATAATTGCATTATAATAAATAAATTTCCAGTGCTCTATTATTCTGTTCGATGTGTTTCCCACTTACGGATCGTTGGCGAATAAATGGTTAAGACATTTGCCAGTATTTGATATAAGATACAAGTCAGTATTTGGTGAAATCTTTATTACCTGCATTATATGTAAATAGATGCTATGATAGTTACAATAGCCCTTAGTTAAATTGAAAGAGTTTTTATTTATCTAAAATTTATATTAAAAATAACTAAAGTATATATGTGATATATACTTTAGTTATTTTTAATATAAATATGGGTATTTCTTATAAAAATATTGTTCATTTATTCAATTTAAAAAAAAGTTGTTTGCACTTTTTTTTAAACTGAATAAATGAAGCTTTTTTGTGACCTATATAGGGAAGTATTTTAATGAATACGGAAGTTTTCGTGAAATGCTCTTTTTAATTTGATAAAGTTGTTTAACTTATATATTAAAAACAGTTTGATGACTATTAACTCTTGCACGGTTATGTACTTTTGGTAAAAAGAACGATTTATTAGACCTGGTCATTTATCCCATTTATTTAGAACTACTCATTGAATTGGACAAAAAAATTATTGAATGGGACAAATATAAAAGATTAAAAAATGAAATGAGGTCAGTAGTAAGTTTCAAGTAAGTTAAGCAATAAAGGTTGTTTCTACTACTAGGGGTGCCAAAAAGGCAACGCATATGGTATACATTTACGCAATAGGAGCGCAAAAATTTTTATTTTAAGGAGTCATAAAGTAGGTATAAAAATTTTATAATTTTCAGTAGGTGTTCTTTTCAATAGTACTTCTTCCTTGCTCACTGTCGATTTTACGAACGAAGTACAATGTTTTCTTCACACAATAATGTCCTGTAGATCTATTAACGTGCTCGATTTCTTTGGAAGATAGCGAAGCACTAATAATGCCACTTGCTGCCATTTCAGAAGGTTCATCAATCAATTTTAACCAACTATTAGACACTCTAGCAAGGGCATCGACCAGGTTAACTTCCGAAGCGACAAGCTTAATATCTACTTTAAGTTAGTATTCTTCCACTATATTTGCAATATTCTTGAGTCTTCTTCTTAACAGCATTTCGTTTGAAGCTTTTGTCCTCAATCTAGATTTTCCCGTGGGTGTGTCGGTAACCCAATGGAATACCGCTTTCAAATCGGTGCAGATGTGCAAAACTTCCATTTTCGAGTTAAGGCCCATATTTAGTCCTTTAATTACTTCATCAAGTTCGGACATGTTTATATGTGCTGTGTCTGTTTTCTTAACCAACAAGCGTCTTCCAGTATATTGCGATCAAACTCGATAACCAGGCCATGTGCTATTGAACTAGCATCTACCCAAATTGTTGCCTGACGTTTTTGTCATAGCATTTGCTGTTCTTTTAACGTACGACGAGGCTACACGCAACCAACCACAAACTGGAAGATTTCCTGCCATTCTTTCATTTCACACAAAGAAAAGATATTACGTCTTGTTAGTGAATTCGGAATTTCACAAAAATCGTTATCTCTTCTCCAACACAACTTTTTTTTCCATTCCGACTTGTAAACCAAGCACTCTTGCTCCGAATACGCAGTATTCAGTATACTTGCGTATCCGAATACGCAGACCGCCGGCTACAATTAAGCCCATAGATTTCCAAATGATCAAGTACGCGACGAACAGGTATTATGTCTTCATTAACAAAAATATCATCAATGTATGATGACGTTCCTTTCCAGATTGTTTCGTCTTGCGATAGCACTTTGTCCAATACCGCTTTCGTTATGACTGGCGCAACGTTTAGTTCGAATCCCAAACGTGTTAAACAAAATCTTCGTCCACGGAACACAACAGTTTGGCAAGTCCAGGGTTTCTCATCGATTTTTAGTTGCATATAAGCTGAAGATGAATTAATTATTGAAACATTTTCTCCAAACCGTCTCCAGTCTTGAAGTTTGTCAGCACACGCATCTGTGTTTGCAGTGAATGCTTCAATAAATGTGTTTATTGATGTTTGTTGATAACATCTTAAAGCTCGCTGAAGTCTAATACTGGTCGTACTTTTCCTTGCACCACTGCCATGAGTTTCGCTGCACCACCGCCATGAGAGGAATCAAACCCTTTATTTCTTGAAATTGTACTTTTGCAGCCGTTTTTTCTCTACCCACCTTTCAATTTCTTTTTCGTAATCGTGTTTTATGCCAACAGGGGTAGTGTATTCAGCAATCTTTTTCACTAGAGTTTCAGGTTAAGAATTATTATTCCATTTCCACGCAATTATCCATTCTCGATTTTGTTTCTCAAACGAAGCTGTGAAATCCCGAGCAATTATATTCGTATTACTGACATCTTTTGAAATATCACTCTTAGTACAACTAAACATAATTCGTTTCTTCCATTAAAACAAACATCACGAGCTGCAACTATTGATACTCCACCAAAAGCCACTATTCCATCAATACCCATCAAAAAACAATAACAAAGTGGTTTGAAGTCATCTACAAGTGCTTCCACAAAAAACTTCATTCCCATTAGGTGTGACAATTCTAGTTCGGTTAACGCCTTCGCACTGTTGTTGTTGTCCATTAACAGTTGCTGCGCTAACTATTTTATTCGTAATTTTTGGCGCAAATTTTTTATAAATGATGCAGCAGGTACATCCTGAATGGATTAACACATCCCGAGAAATGCCATTAATGTCTAACCGTATAGTAGGTAACGCCATTATTGATTGTTTAGGAAGAGACCTGGCGCAAAATTTTCTCCCTCGGCACGTTTTTTGGACATATTTTTGATGTGTTCTTTCTCTTGACACGAGTAAGACAAAACATCACTTGTCTCCCGTATTCGACCTGACTTGTTTCGATTACTTTTTCTTTGCAGATGACAATCTTTTGCAAAATGATTGGGGAGTTTACATTCATAGCAATTTGGTTGCGTTTGATCTTCAAACAACCTCGGCTCAGCACGTCTGTAGTTTGCATACCAGTTCAACTTTTTCCAGCCATTCTGCAACTGATTGTTGATTGTTTCCACTAAACTCCAGAATTAACTTTAAATCAACTTTAGTTGACAATTTAGCCGAAATAGTTTCTTGTTTCACATCAAAAAGAACTTTATAAGTTATATAAGCATAAAATTTATATTATATTTATATTATATAAAAATATTATATAGTATTATATAAAAGTTATATAAGCATAAATAAGTATAAAACGCCTTATCTTTCTTACATAATTCGACATAATTTATGTACAAACTAATTCCCTTGATATTTACAATTATGTCTTTATATTATATACAAATACGTCTTTATACATATACAATTATTTAAAAGTAACTCAAATCGATCCTTAGCTTTAAAACAATCATAAACTATAATTACACTTTACAACAAAATACTCGAACTCAAGGGACTTCATTTATTAAAATATTTAAACTAGAGGGACACATGGAGTTAAGCAATCCACTAAAAGCAAATAAACTATATCATGAGTTAAAAGTAAATCCTTAGATATTTTTTACGCTGTCATAATTATTTGTGATATAACGAAATATCATAAGTGCTAAAAAAACATACAATTGAGATTTACAATCATAATAAAAAATAAATTGATGACTATAAAAAAAAAAAAACATTTTGTTTTTGTTATTGTCACCAATGTTACAGTATAGCACTAAAGAGCTGAAACACAATCAACCGTAAAAACTAGTTTTGTAATGTTACCATCGGCAACTAATAGTAATACCAGTAAACAAAATCATTTTTACCTTAATTATGTAGAATTCCAATTTCTCCCTAACTGTTATCTGATGATTAATAGAGTAAATTTCACACCATAAATTTACTAAATTAAAACCATGTTTCAACAGTAGGCAAACTAATAAAGCAATGAAAAACGCAACTAAAAAAAAAGGAAAATTGTTATGTTTAAAAAATTATTTTATATCAAAAAAATATATATTCATTGAAATTTAAACAATAATAAATACTCACTATAAATACTAAGATTTATACTTAGGCTGAAACTAAAAGTGTTTACGGTAAAAATAAATAAATTGAAAGACAACAATACCTCTTGTAGAGTTGAAAAAAAACCATTTAGTTTTGAAAAAATTGATCTTGTTCTTGAACATGCATAGCCTTTACTTAATCAGACCGTCTTACTTAACCAGACCATCTTACTTAAGGAACTCTTGGCTAAAATAAACCTCATTTAAGTAACACAACATTTTAGGCATTGCTATCATTCAAAAATCATGTATTCCTTTAAGACTATATATTAAGATAATTAGAAAATGAAAAACTATTTACATAAGATTTTTTATCTAGCATAAATTTTTTGTCTACCATAAAAATAAAAAAAAAATAAAAAAATCTAAACTACTAAAACTATATAAAAAAGTATTATAAATGTTAAAGTCAAAATCTCTTTTAAGTTAAAGTACTACATGGTAAAGTTATTGCGCATTGCAAACAAAACCATTCAACACTCTCGCATCCTAAAATAAAATCAGGTATGCGTTCACAAACACGGTGAAACCAACATTCACATTTTTCACATTGCATCATATGCCTAAATATATTAACAGATAAAATACAGTCAAAAAAATGTGAATAAAAGTAATAAGTGTGTGTGTGTGTGTGTGTGTGTGTGTGTGTGTGTGTATGTGTGTGTGTGTGTGTGTGTGTGTGTGTGTGTGTGTGTGTGTGTGTGTGTGTGTGTGTGTGTGTGTGTGTGTGTGTGTGTGTGTGTGTGTAACTAGTTAGATTGAAAAGCTAAAACATAATTTAAATAACTTACTTATCTTTGACAACTTTATCAGAAGCCATCCAAATTTGCCAACATACGCAATAAAGAGTAAAATCAAATTCTTTTTCTTTGCAAAACCTAGTCAATTTTCCAGTCTTTGGAAACTCATGTAGGTGGTATTTTTATAACACTTTTAAATAAATGGTTTCTCATTTCTTCAATTTCAAATGAAACGTAGCATGGATTTGAGCCTGTACAAGCAATGTGCTGTGCAAACGCCAATGCAAACAAACCAGTCTACATTATTTGTTTGTAGTTGCACAGGTAAGACTCGTACTTTCAAACTGTCTTTGGTGCACTGCATTATTGCACAAATTTGTCTGACAACAACTCTTTATTTTGCCCTTAAACATGCTGTCTAACAGAAACACCTCACCTTCAGAGCAGCCAAAAGTGCTTATTGTCAGCCAGTGTACATCACCATCATGTAATACCTGTACTAAAGAGTCCTTCACCATACAAAATGACAGATTTTGCCCCAAAACTAGATCCTGCAGACCAGAAACACCAGTTATCATTTTTTGTACTGAATGGATGACATTGTCTGCCAACATCTGATGGGTTGTAATATCATTCATATCATCTGATGAGAGTTTTGCCTTAGGAAGTAAAACAAGTTTTTCTACTAAATGTTCATCATTGTTATGTGAAATAACTATCTCATGGTCAACAACAAACCTTTCTTTGTTTACAGGCTCATCAACAATTTTATGTTCAATCGAGTCAACAAAGTAACTCTCTTCTACTATAAACACTTTAGAAGCATTTGATGTTTTTTCTTTTTGTGATCCAACATGCTTAGTTAGAGCTTTTATTGATTTCTGCACAGGAATAGAAATGTGTTTTTTGCCAAATTTATTATTTGTTTAAGTGACAGGAATTCCAGATTCTCTTACTCTTCCTTTGTTTAGTTTGTCTATTAGAGCGGAAAGAGTTTTATGTAACATCACTATTTCATCAGAGTTTGCCTCAAATTCAAATGATAAGTTCTTGATAGTATTAAACATCTCCCTAACAAAAATGGAATATGTTTTTTACATATGTCATTCTGATCTTCTACAGTTGTATTTTTTTTTAAAGACAAAGATGACTCTTTTAAAGGTGAAAGCAACTTTGAAAAACCAAAAGCTGTTTTTTCATGGAATATATTATAGTTATCTTCATCTAAATTCAAGAATGGAGAATTTACATAAAGTTTTGATGATGTATTCCATGACCAAGCAGGATACTTTTTGAATACAGCAAAAAAATGTTTGCAGGGATAGCCTGTTGATATCCAATCATAACAAGTACATTTTGGCATAATATTTTAATCACCGAAATGCACAAAGTGTTTTGTAGAAGAATCAATGGTACTGGATACAGTGAAGATACCATGTTTAATCATTACAACTGTGTTCAAATCCATGTATTCAGCAGTAGATTTTCAAAACAAGCAATGCTTAACTAAACTACGAGGGCGATTATATAGATATGTTGGCACCCAACAACAATATCTCCTGTATCTTGCATCCATTTTGAAGTTGGCATCAGTGTAGCTTAATTGAATAGATAAAATTTTATAAAAATAAAAAGATTATATTAATATCATTACTGTGAACAACTTTAAATTGACAATAGACCCTTTCAAACATCAGTTCATTGACTTAACTTTTCTTTTGAACTAACATTTCTAGCTTATCAGTGAAGAATTCTTCAATTAATAAAGTTAACATGCCTGTCAAAGAGAAGTTGTTGTATTTCTTTAAATAGCAATACTAAAATTACTCATTTTGTCTTTTAACACCATTGTTTGTGTTGCAATTAATTAGAAGACGATTTTGTCTATACCACCAGATCCATCTCTAAATAATAAGAAAGAAATTCTACTTTTACATACCCTACCTTAAAATAATGCAAACCAAACCAAATGATTGCCACAAAATGTATTCTCAAACAAAGGTTTAATTATTCAAACTCATGTTTATTAATAAATACCTTTTTTATAGGTATCCAATACATTTCAACATAATGTTTTAATTTAGAAAAACCATCTTCGACACCAAAAGTCAGAAAGCTCTAACGCTTTTATAGCATCTACTTCTTCTTCACAAGATCTTGACCAAGCTATACATCTTAACAATTTTAAAATATCTTCCTTTTTACTAAAATAACCATTAGAAGTCTTTTTTATCCAACAATCCCATGCCTGTTCTTTAAAAAAATCGCAGACGAATACTTCACACCCTAATAAAAGAACAAAATTTTATTTTAAATGATCATGAACTTAAATTGCATGAAATATAAAAAATGATTCCTATAACGAAGTTAATAACTTAAAAATTAAAAAACTGAAAAAACACCAATAAAAACAGATTCCAAAGCACGTATCTCCTCATTCCAATAGTCAGTCATACAGTATAAAGGTTGAAAATCAAGACTCCAAGATTTGATGACATTAAGTGCTTTTTTTATTGTATCAAAAGTTACACTTTCAGATACAAATGTTGCAACTAATATGAAAATTGACATTAGTTTTAACAACTAAGAAAAACAATGGTAATGAATGTATAGTGGTCTTGTAAGTTGCATCTAAAAACACCATTTCATTACCATATTTATTTAGAAGTTTTTTTTGCCAACCAGCTTAATAAACAAATAACAGCTCATCCTTACTATGATTTCTTTTTGGATGGTAATGTATATTGACAGTGGCGACAGAAACCTTCCACTCATTTATTTTATTCATTTAACAGTCTTGATCAATGTTTAAGAATCTGAAAAATGAATAAATCAAAAAACCTTTTGATAATATGAAACATCTAAAAATACTAAAAACTAAAACAAAAGAAATTACCTAAGCTTTTGATGTTCAATGACTATGTGCGTACGAATGATATTATTTCTTGGATAGAACCTTCTGTTGTTAGGAGGCAAATCTTTTTTTCCAAACATATCACTAACAGTAATTTTTAAAAGCCTCTTTATCTCACATACGTTTGAAACACCTTGTTTCACAAATTCAGAAATCTTTGTTGACAATCGATGGTCCATTTTCTGAGACAGGAGTTCACTCTAAAAATAGTATTGAGTAACACAAAATGTAACTACTTATCTGCATTGGTACTACTACATCAATTAATAAAACAGTAGCAAGATATGAAAGGTACATACATATTATTACGCACAAATACTATAAAATTAGTTGTAACCCTGTACATGTATAAAAATAATGCTTAGCATTACTACTAGCATTACAATACTACTTATATAATATACAATAAAACAAATCATAGAACCATTAAAAAATAAGTTTCAAAAATATAGCGGTAATAATAAAAAAAAGAAGAATTAATGATTAACACAGTTTGCAATATAGTATCAAAGCGCAAAGTAATTACTTTTCCAAGTGGATGATTTCGGTGACATAAAAGGCATTCTATTTCAAATATTAATTTTTCTACAAAATACAAAAGTATTATCCAATTTATCAAAGAATTTTGAATATCTCTTGATACTTGGTTTTTGTAATAATTTGTCATGTTGACAACGTGAAAATAAAATGACAGAATTGATAAATCTTTTTATTGTTATAATTTTTCTAACAACGATAGATTCATTAAAAATGTGACTAAAAAAAAAAATAAAAAAAAATGCTGTTTTGCAAATATTTGTAAAATACCTTTTAACTAGTAAAATATACTTTTATGTTAACTTTTGCAGGACATTTAAACTTCTTGCTGTCTTGAATAATCACAAATTCACCTCTGTACCAATGATCAAACTTCTGTAATAATAATAACAACAATAAAAATATCATATTATTATCATTATTATTATTAGTAGTAGTAGTATAGTAAACATAAACATCTACTTTAGTTCTATTTAATTCAAAGAATTTTAAGTGAAATTAAAGAACATATGTTACAATAACAAATAAGACTATTTAATTGTTACTTTTTGATTTTCTTTTGCATCAATATACTTTTGCTTAGCATTAGAATTCCAATCAACGCCATGATGACAATCAAACCTTTTTGATGACAAAACAACGTAAGGCGTATTAAAATATTCTGGGGATGTTTCCCATAACACTTTGTGATTGTGTAAAAATATATCTAAAAAATGAAACGAAAGTTATTCAAAAATGTGTTTATATATTATTAAACTCATTAGCTTTAAGCAGTTGAAAACAAATCTTTAAAGAGAAGTGGAATCATTAGGGTGTCTGTCTAAGATGTCACTATGATTTTCTGCAACAAACTAGCGATCTAACCAAAATAGTTCAACAAGTTAATTAATCTTTATTTCCCTCTAAGACTCTCATACCTTTTGAGCTTCGGTTGCATACTTTAAGGAAAAGCTTCCAAATACATGTTGCTCAACTGCTTTTTAATAAGATAAAAAGTTTAACAGTTTACTTTTATCTCATCAATACACAGTTTAGTCAATCATTCAAAAGTTATTCAAAGCTTTCATTGACCTACCTGATTGAAAACCTCTTTTAGTTTTAAGAAGTTTAGGAAATTCTTTTTCCTCACACTGCTTTTTAATAAGATCAAGAGGTAACCTGTTTACTTTTGGGCCATCCACACACAGTTTTGTCAGATTTATGCAATTGATTTTTGCCAAAGATGTGGTTGTACTTAAGTAAGTTTTTTGGATGGCCCAAAATTTGAGTCAAAGTATTTGTATTCAACATGATTTAGATTGCTGTTCCAAAACCAAATATTTAGATCCATTTGAAAATTTTGAAAAGAAAATTTTTTAGAGATTTCCTGATATTTTTTGTTAAAAGTGTAAACAATGCTTAAGACCAAAACTTCAAAAATTTAAGTTTTTTTAAGAATAAAACTTAAATTTTTTTCATAATGATTAAATATTAACATATTTGAACAATCTTTTGAGTGATATGATTTTTAAAATAGTAACCTAAAAAAAGAATATTATTTCTGTTAAAAACATTTTAAAATATTAAAATAAAATAGCACAAATATAAAAAATTCCCTGACTTTCCCTGATTTTAAACGAAATCAAGCTTTTCACTAGATTTTCCCAGATTACATCTAAATTCCCTTGACTTTCCCTAAACTCCCTGATTCGGTGGCAATGATGTATAAACTTTTTATTATTTAAACTGTAAAGATATAACCATGAGCTGTAAACACAGTAGAGACAAAAGACTCCATAAATTTGAATAACTGATTATTGCAAAGTGTATATCACAACTTAAATAAAATAACTCTGAACATTCATTCAGTTTACATTGTTCCAAAACTTTTTACCTGTACTACCAAAATCCTTTGGAGTTGAAAAAGCAGCAAAGCGAACTGTATTATTTATCTCATAGTTATGAAGACACTGATTGGCTTCTTTAACTGAACCACACATGAAGATATCACTTTTACCTGAAATGTGAAGATCTTATTATTTTCAAAATAAATGCAAAGAAAATATTGTAGAGCAAATAATAACTAAAAACCTTGCAAACTTGAAATTTTTGTTGGTTCATTTACAAATTGAAGACAGTGTTCAGCTTCTTCGACAGGATTGTAAATACAAACTGTTTTTTTATCTAAAATTTGAATTTGCATAAATCACAACCATAATTACTTTGAATGTTTTTGATATAAGTAAAAATTAAATATTCAAAAAAAGAAAAAGTTAAACAAATCATCTGAAAACTTAAATCATCTTTTGACTCATTATTTGATACGTCTGAATCATTGTAATCTGATATATCTGAACTAATAACGTAATGATAAAATTTGATGAAAATATTATTCTAATCAATAATTAATATTATTATTATAATATTATAATAATACTACTACAATAATACGATTATTATAATATTATTATTATAACTGTTATTATCGATTATTAACCTACTAATAAATAATAAATGACTACTATTTATCTTGTTTATATAACATTACTAGTAATATATAGTATAATGATATATATAGTATACTATAAGTTATATGTCAATATTAATGTATTGACATGTAAGTTATGTCAATATTATTGACAATAAGTGTAACTTTTTGTGTAAGTTACGCTTATTGTAATAAGAACAAAAAACTTATACAAAATGGAAAAAACCCTAACCACGACATATTAAACTTTAAAATTAACATATACCTTGTCATTTCTATATCCATCTAAAACTTTTTTTAATTTTTTTTAATTTTTAAACTATAGTTTTATTCTTTTTTAGCTAAAAAGCACGTTGTCAATAACGGTTGGCGAAAGAAACTGTCACTCAAATGTCGATCAAAGTCCACTTGTAATTATGCGTAATTCGCTTAAGGTATAATTATGCCAGTTATAAAATTCTAATTGCGCGAACTAAAGAGGCTCTTAAAGCATAGTCTATAGAAATATACCCATATATATTTCTATAGACTATTTCTATAGACTATGGGTATATTTCTATAGACTATGCTTAAAGGAACACACAAATCGAAACAATTAAGAATGGATGTGGCAATGGAAAGGTAGTTTTAATAAGTTATATAGGGTTTCCATTAGTTAATTTAACAAAACATGAATAATTAAAAAAAACAAAAACCAAATAGGCTAAATACTATAATCAAATTGTTTACTAAATATTACAATAATATAATTAAATTATAGTTTTGTAAAAAAAAAATTTTTAATGAAAGTTTTGAAACATAATATTATTATTATTATTATTGTTGTTATTATTATTATTATTATAATTACTATGTATTAGAACTTTCATTTTTTTAATGATAAGCCATATATATATATATATATATATATATATATATATATATATATATATATATATATATATATATATATATATATATTTATATATATATATATATAGGCTTATCAATAATAAGCCTATATATATAGGCTTATCAATAATAAGCCTATATATATAGGGTTATCATTAAAAAAATAAAAGTTCTAATACATAGTATTAATAATAATAATAAATAATAATAATAAGCCTATATATATATATATATATATATATATATATATTATATATATATATATATATATATATATATATATATATATATATATATATATATATATATATATATATATATATATATATATATATAGATATATATATATATATATATATATATATATATATATATATATATATAGATATATATATATATATATATATATATATATATATATATATATATATATATATATATATATATATATATATATATATATATATATATATATATATATATATACAGCGCCGTAACTAGCTTTTGTAGTGCCCTGTGCAAAATTTCATTTTTCGGCCCCCTATGCCTAACTTTTTTTTGGAAAAACTTTAAATAAAAAATATATTTTAATTTATTATTTTTAAAAATTTCTTTATTAAAATTGCACTTTTCTCGCTTTCATTTGCGCAAATTCATTTATAACGCCGCCATAATTAATATCTTTAACAATGTTATATTCAATAGATATTATTGAAAGAATAGATAATCTTTCTTGTCCTATAGTAGATCTTAAATAATTTTTAATCAATTTCAATTTACTAAAACTTCTCACACACGACGCAGTAGTAGCTGAAAGAGTGAGTCATATCCGGATAGCAATATTAACATTCGGATAAGACTCAATTAAGCCAAAGTCATGAAGTGCTTGCAAAATATCTAGTGGAGTTGCAGTTTTAATATTAGGTATTATTGTCGATGCTTCAAATTTAAAGCTTTGTATCTCACAGGTGAACTGGTACATATTTAAATCTTTGCTATACTTAATTGCTAAATCTGCAGCCGACTTTTTTAAATCCAAAACGCTGGTCGATTCCAAAGACATACCATACAGAAAGAAAAACTCATTGCAGATAGTTTTTTGTCAGTTTAAAGTTCCATTTCACGGCCGCCTAATCTACGGGCCCTGTGCAAGTGCACCTGATGCACCTGCCTAGTTACGGCACTGTATATATATATATATATATATATATATATATATATATATATATATATATATATATATATATATATATATATATATATGTATATATATATATATTTATATATATATATATATATATATATATATATATATATATATATATATATATATATATAAATAAAACTTATTATTTTAGTTCAGATTTATCAGATTATGATGACATTACTAACACATCGAATGATGAAGCAGAAGATTTTATAAATGTGCAAGGTTATTTGATTTATTTTTTGTGATTTATATCAATTTGAATTATGTAAAAATATTAATGTATTTGGTACAAAATGCATATTTTTAAGTTAATAAAACACAATTGTTAGTTTCAGAAAAAAATACAACATACATTTGCAATTCTATTGTGGAAGCTTCACAGTGTCTTGTTTTAGATAATGAACAAAACAGCATATTAGGTTTACAAGGTTTTTGTTTATTTGTGTTTTGAGCCAATTTGTCGTAGTTATACTGAAATTTTAATTGAATAAAAAGATTTAAACACTAAAAATTGATCAACATTTAAAATTTTAGATAACATGTGCATTTACATTTGTGATTCAGAGGAAGAAGCTGATCTATGTCTTCAAAATTATGTGATATATAATTCTGTTCGGTATGCTGCCTTTTTAAACCCAAAGAACTTTGGTAATACAGGTATTTGTATCATTATATTTGGTTTGATTTTGAAGTCTTCTAATAATCATTTCTGTTCAACTTAACTGTTTCATACATTGTACACACATGGCTAGTTTTCCTTTTATTTAAATAATGTTGATAGAAATAATGATTTATTCCTTATTTCTATTACAATAAATATAGATACATAACATTCAAAATAGATTTTATAAGTTAAATATTTTTTTAGATACGCATGCTGATAAGCACAAAGTATTGTGGGAAATTTCTTCAGACTTTTATATAACTCCTTATATTGTTCTGTCAATAAAAAGATTTGACTGTCACCATGGCTTTGATCGAAATTCTAGTAAAAAGCAGAAAGATGTAAAAGCAAAAGAAAGTCAGGTAGCAATCTTGACAATATAGCAGTATTAATATGTTCTAATTTTGCATTATTTTTTACTAGATACTTTACCAAAACTTACAACTATGGCCATTTTCAAAATTTATTTGAAAAATGTGAAATAATTTAATAATTACCCTAATGAAACCAAGGTAGGCAGTAATAAGCATAAAACAAAAAATAAATCAGAACAAATAGTGGTAGAGTGAAACTTTGACAAACAATTAGTTTAATATGCATGGGCGTTGTTGATATTTGAAGAAGTATTTGAATTACAGGTATTTGCAATGAGTACAAAATACTAATCAAAAGTATTTTAAGTAAAAACGCTAAATACTTCCAACAAAAGGATTCAAAATACACATACAAAGAAAGTACTAAAAATAGTATTTCAAATACTCCCAGTACTGTATTTGACATTATACTACTCTGCCTAATAATATATTTATATACTTTAATATTTTATTTCTTCAGTCATTAATTCCATCCCTTATCAGTATTTTAGTATGTTAGTAATATAGTTAGTTTAATTACTATTATATTTCTTTAATTAGTGTTGCGTTAATTTCTTCATTTAATATTATATTTTTCATTAAAAATATTTGCTGTACATCTTAAATAAAATATTTTATATACCTATGTTATGTTTTTATTCAAGATCATTATGTGTTATATATTATTTTATTCAAATGTCAAGTTGTTTGGCAATCCTAGGAGAGTAATAGCTATGTGCTTCTTATTTGTTTTTAAAACACAACAGAAAGCTAAAGGTTTAATTATTCTATGTTGTGTGCTGCAGAATGAGTTTAAGTCAAAGTCATCATGCAGCATGTGTCTGTTAATAACAGTTTATTGTAAACAGAGCTGTGGTCTTAAGACTTAAAATCTGTCCAATTTGAGTTAAAAATTGACAACTAAATATATAAATCACTCTCTTTTTTTTTACTTATCTTGACAAACTAAAATAAGACTTGGAACTTGACTTTAGCTACAATGCCAATGTGATTTAACTTAAACTTCAAGTCAAGTCACAAGTTACATATTTAACCTCAAAAATCATTTAGAATTAAAAATTTAGTGAATATCAGCCGCAATAGGAAGCTTACTTTGTTTTTGTTTTTTCATGTTGCACTATAGGCATATTGCCAGGGGTGGGGAGCTGGAGCCAGAAGTGTCAGTAGGAGCCCAACCCATTAAAAGAAGACCTGCTCCTCTGCTCCTTTTAGCTTAAATTTTTATTTATACAGTTTCTGATTCTATTTATCAATTATTTTTGTAAAATTCTGGAACAGCCTATGTCTATTAGATAATTTATAAATAAATTAATAAAACTGATAATAGTATTTACATATAATGAATTTTTTTAATACATAAAAAAATATTTAAAGGAGTCGGAGTTGTAGAAAAAAGTTGGCAATCAGAGCTGGAGCCATACATTTCAAAAAACTTAAATCCAGAGTCAGCTATTAGTTTGAATAAACTTGGAGCTGGAGTCATTCATTTTTCTTCCAGCACCCCAAACCTGCATATTGCAGTGCACTGTTAATGATGGTGAGACTTAACAAAAAATTAAAGATCAAAAATACAAAGCTAAGTTTTTTGTAAATTCTTTTTTTTTTAATTTTGCATCCTTGTTTTTATTTTTCCTTTTAAAATGTTTTACTGCATCCTCATTGATCTTCGTTGTCTGACAGCCTTCTAGCAAATGTTTGGAAAAGCATTGAATCATAAAAACATTTTGTCTGGACAGTTAAATTGACTCGGATTTGCTTGACTTAAGGCATTGGATGGCACAGGTCTCAGTCAAATGTCTGTTAATAACAGATGTTACTTTAGAATTCAAAAACAACATAAGTTTCAAAAATGTTAACAATAATATGGAAATAATAAATATAGTTGTTTCTTTCTACGTAAATTACTTGTTTTTGTAACTTGAATGTTAATGTAAACAAAACAAAAAATTATTTTTTATTTCAAGAAGTTAGACCATTGGTACAAATCTGAATACTTCATCATTCAGGATAGTAAAAAATTTGAATGCCCTGCAAAGGTTAACATGAAAGAGGTTGTATACTTTACTAACTTAAAGGTAATAAGTTTTGTCAGCGTTGAAGTAATTCAAAATCTCTTTAAACTAATTTTTTACTTTAAATTTTTTTCTAGGTTGTTAACCCAAGTAATTATTGCAAAAGGCAAGTGTCTAAAAGTATTCACAGTGCTTTGTCACAACAAAATGTTATGACATATTCTAGACATATTAAGTTGTCTATCTCTGACATATTAAGTTGTCTATCTCAACCTTAATTTTTTTAAGGTTGAGATAGACAACTTAATATGTCATAAAAATCATCCTCTTGGAAAGGTAAAATAACACATAGCTTTTATAAAAATTGTAGGTATTTTGATAATTGCATTTGCTTTAACAAGTAGTTATTTTCTATAACTGTTTACTTTAAAAGTTTACATTACTATGGTAGTAGAAAACTATATCAGTAAAAAAATTGTTTAGATTGAACTTCTGTAGATTGAAATTTAAAAATTGTGCTCTCGATATTATTTTTATTGCATTTAAAAAAAAACTTTTTATCTGGTTTTGCATGCCAATTATTTTTATATCTGATTTTCATTGGAAATTTATTTCTATCTGGTTTTCAAAAAAGCTTTATAAAGTCAACTTGACTAGTGACGATTTTAATAATCAATATAATTGTGTAAAACGCCTCTCTACCTTAGAAAATAAGTATTTTTAATGTTTGATACTTTTATAGGATTGATAAATCGTAACTGTTTAAATATGGCTTTTGTGATTTTAGTAAATTTTTTTAAAATGATTTTTTCCGTAAATAATGTCCACCATTTTTATATAACGTTTTTAAAACAAAAAGTTGATTAGATAAAAACTTTACCTTATTTTGCATTGACAATAATTTTTTTTAAATCTGGTTTTGCACGGACAGAATAATTTAAGGCAGGTAAAATGTTATTGAAATAGTTGCTTTTAAATAATTTGTTAAGATGTAGGAATATTAATACTATAAAAAAAAATTGCTAAGTCCTTTTTTTTTTAAAGTAAATTATTTGGTTTTGCAATTCCACTCCTCAATTATAATTATTATTTTCAAAGAAAAATTTAATAAAAATTATGTTTTCTACAATATTAAATTTTCCTTTACACCTTTATCCACTTAATCATTCCACCTCATTTTTTTTAATCATCAAGGAACCTTTATTCTCTCAAGGAATTATCCAGATATATCTGCTCTTTCAGCTTTTAGTTTTTTCGAGTTCCAAAAAGTTTTCTGTGATATCAAGTTAAAATATGTTTTTAAATCTTTTCAGTCAATACCATACAAAAATAACAAAAATTTATTAAAAGTTGCCCAATATTTACCATATTTTTAAATAGATGACCCAATGATTTCTGTCTTCCACTTTCTTTTTCATATATTTCAAGAAAGTATTTATTTTTGTTGTTCCATATACTTCTTCATCTTCTTTCAATTTTTTAAATTCTGAACTTACAAAGATTTCTTTGCATTTCTACCACCTTCATGTTGCAAATAAATATATTGTGTACAAATATACCAATGTTGTTTCTATACTTGTTTGTATTAGTCTTTATAATTTACTCATATTTGGTATTAAATTGTATTATTTGTTAAAGTTAGGTCAGGTCAGGTTATCCAGTGTTTTGTTACTCTATTTGTAAAAAAGTTTTCTCGTTTAATGCAAACTTTGATTAGTTGAGGCAAAAGTTGCTGATTGTGTCCACAGAGATTATAATTTGTTGTTGAATTTATTAGGGTTTGAGGAAAATGAAAGTTGACTTCATTAATCTGGTGAGTAAATTTGAACTGTTGGATTAGGTCACCTCTTTTCCCGCAATCCTCAAGTGATGTTAGTTTCAGCATTTGTAATCTTTTTTCATATGGTAGATGTTTTATCTCAGATATTGTTATCGTTTTTACACACCTCTGGACTTTCTCTATTATTGCAATATCTTTTTTTAGGTGATGAAACCAAACCTGTACTGCAAATTCTAGATGTGGGCGAATGTATGCAAAATACAGTGTTTTCCATAAAACTAGTCTGCAGATACAAAAAGCTTTTTTGAGACAATTAAGCATTTGATTTGCAATTGAGGCTGCTGTTTCAACTTGAGTTTTGACCTTTAAGTCATTGGAAACAATAATCCCAAGGTCTCATTCGACTATCATTTCTTTCAATGTACAACAGCTTCTATCTGACTGTTTTATTGTGTATGAGTGTGTTGACTTGTTAATGCATCACACATGCATAACTCTGCATTTATCAATGTTAAAAGGCATTAGCCAGTTGTGTGACCATTCAACCATTTTATCAGCTTATGTCAGCTTGAAGAAAGGTGGCATCTTGCAGTCATTTGATGACTCCAATAATTTTACCATCATCAGCATAAAGTTTTATATGGTGTACAATGTTGTCTGGGAAATCATTAATGAATAAGATGAAAAGCAGTGGACCAAGAATCAAGCCCTGTAGCACAGCGCTAATTACTGGGACCCACTCAAATATTAATCCGTCTAATAATACACTCTGTAGCCGACCAGTTAACCATTTCTTAATCCATTTTAGCAGTGTTACTAATGCCATAAGCTCGCAGTTTGTGTAACAAATGCCTGTGTGGGACTTTGTCAAATGCTTTGGCAAGTCTGACCACAGAAATAATATGCGAAAAACTGGCCAGATTTTTTAGTTATTTTGAGAACATTTAAGTTTATGTTTAAAAATATTTGTTTTATAGACATACATGGAAACATACATAATCTTCTGAACACACGGAAACATAACACATACCACATACCATCAACTAAAGTTGATGGTATGTGTTCTGCAATGGATTTTTTGTAGATATTAACAAGTTGAAATTATCATTAACTGTATGACCTTCAAACATGATATGCCAGTTGTTTGAAGCTATTTTGATAGAGGTTGCATCATATTCGGCTCGACTCCAGATTAGGTGTGGATGTGAGAGTTTTGGGGCTGTTTCTTTGAAATGAACAGCTAATATACCAGTAATAACACAGTGTGATTGATCTGTTTTTGTAAACCCAAGTGGGTCATCTTCTGGGGCTTTTATGAACCGATCTGGATTATCACTAACAATCAAGTCAAGTGTTGATGATTGTTCAACGAGACTTGAATGACGGTAGGCTGGAAATGTTATCAGCTGTGTTAAGTTATTATCCTCTAAACAAGATTGGAACCTCAAATCTTGGGGGCATTCATCTATCACATGTCCAATGGTTACAAATTTACCATTTATTTCAATAGACTCATACATAATATATATTTAGATATATATATTTATATTTATATATATATATATATATATATATATATATATATATATATATATATATATATATATATATATATATATATATATATATATATATGTACATTTAAATATATATATATATATATATATATATATATATATATATATATATATATATATAAAAATTATAACAACATTAGACAAAATTGTTTTGTCTAATGTTGTTATAATGATGTGATTCTTCAGTTACGAATTATATGACTCTTCAGTTATGTAATAATTTTTTATTTTTAAGAAAATCTTAACAATAGAACTAGAAAACCGTTTCAACGCAATTTAAAACATTTTTTGTGACATGCCAAAGTGTTAAAACTACAGAGTAGCGGGCCAGCATTATGCAAACACCAATGAAATATCTCATAAGAGTACTCAACACTAATGAAGATTTTCTGGAAGTCTCAATGACCTAATTTCTAAGATAAAATATGAGATTTGGAAACCTAAGAATAATGGGTTATGGTGCTACACAAAATCTTTTTGTAATAGTTTCTAGCAATGGTAAACAAATAATTGCTTTCTGAAGATTTTTTTTGGTGGATAGATAAGGAAGTAATGATTACGATTAGATATTGGAGCAGAACAATGAGAAGAAAACCATATAGAAACGTGAGATTTGACTAGAAATCATTGAGATGAAATAAACGATTCCATGCTAGCTTGTATCCATGAGATAACTTAAGAAGCACATCTGTCAGCAGGAAGGCAAAAAAATTTTACTTAAGGGCCATTGCGAAAAAAATCAAGGACAGAATCCCAGTTAAATTTTAAGGTAGTTTTGATATTTTTTCAATTAACGCATTAGTTTTTTTTTAGATTCTCAAACATTGATCAGGAAAGCTTTGAAGGCAAAATAAAGGAGTGGAAAAATAGAGATGATTCTCTTAACATGTATTATGAACCAAAAGTAAGTGAATGTCAAGACGAGTTCCTTTTTGTTTACCAAGCAGGCTGGCAAAAGAAACTGCTCAATAAGTATGGAAATGAAATGATCTTTTTAGATGCGACATACAAAACCACTCGGTATTCGTTGCCCTTGTTTTTTTTAGTTGTAAAAACTAATGTTGATTTCCAAATTGTAGCAACATTTGTTTCAGAAAATGAAACCTTTGAAACAATTAAAAAATCACTGAATGTAATAAAAGATTGGAATATTGATCTGAAACCCTTATATTGTATGACTGATTATTGTAATGAGGAAATACGAGCTGTGGAAACTGTTTTTATTGGTTTGTTTCTTACTGTTTATCTTAATTTATTTGCTTATAAAAATGATTTCTTTGTTTTCTTTTATATTAACCAATCTTAAACACAAATTGTTGCTGAAATGAATGTCATGCTGATTATAACTTCTTTTTTTTGTTTTTTTATTAGGGTGTGAAGTTTTTATATGCAATTTTCATAGAGAACAAGCGTGGGATTGTTGGCTTAAAAAGACAGCAAACGGTTGCTACAGCAGAAAAGATGAAATTTTGAGTATATTGCGAGGTCTTGCTTGGTCAAAAACTTGTGAAGAGGAGGTAAAAGCCACACAAGTGTTAGAGTTTTCAGAATTCTGGAGACTTGAAAGTTTTTCTAAATTAAAACATTATATTGAAACTTATTGGTTGCCAATAAAGAAGGTATTTATTATTAACCATGAGTCAACTCTCTATACTTTTATTTGATAATAGATGTATTTAAAACCTTTACATGGTTTGAGTTTGTAAAATAAAAATGCTGTTTTAATGTAGAGGTGGATCTGCTGCTACAGACAAAATCGTCTACTTATCAGTTGTAACACAAACAATGGTGTCAAGAGGCAAAATGCATCTTTTAAATATTCCTATTTAAAAAGATACAATAGTTCATCATTGACTGGAATGTTGACTTTATTGACAGAGAAATTTTTCACTGATAAACTAGAAAGGTTTGTGTTTTTTTTCCAAACATTTGTTACATATTGAAGAGAAGGCAACTAATATTTCTCTATGATAGTATACTTTTTCTGTACTAAAATTTTAACTTCACTTTAAATAAAGAAATTATGTATTTAATTTTGTATAAAATAATGTCTTAAGTGTTGGTTTTATTGTATCCGCAAATTTTAGTTACACTGATTTCAACTTCAAAATGGATGCCCGATACAGAAGATTTGCTTGTTGGGTGCCAAAATATCTCTACAATCGCCCGCACAGTTTTGTTAAGCATTGTTTAAAGCGAAAGTCCACTGCTGATTGCATGGATTTAAACAAAGTTGTTATGATCAAACCTGGTATTTTTTCACTATCTAGTACCTTCGATACTTGGCTATCAACAGCTTACTTATGCAAACACTTATTTGTTGTATTCCGGAAGTATCCTGCATGGTCTTGGAATGCATTATCTGTTCTTTATAGGAATTCTCCATACTTGAATTTAGATGCCGAAAATTATGAAATAGAGCATGAGAAAACAACTTTTAACTCATTCAAGGCATTGTTGCCTCTAAAACAAGATCAGACTGTTATTGTGGATCAGAAACAGTCATGTAAGTATACTCAACCCATTTATTCTGGTGTAGATGTAAGGGTGATGTTAAATACAGTGAAAAAATTATCATTTGAGTTTGATGAAAACTCAGATGAAATCATGCTACTACACAAAACTCTTTCTTCACTTATTGAAAAGTTAAACAAAGAAAGAGTAAGAGAATCTGGTATTCCTGTTCGTCGGTTAAATGATAAATCGAGTAATTCATTAAAAGAACACATCCAAATACCTATTCGGAAACCATTAAAACTTCCATTTAAAGGCGCTGGATCTAGAAAAGACGAGGCTATAGCTGCTTCAAAAATATTTATTACAGAACAATTTTACTCAGCTGACACTGTTAAATTAGAAATTGTTGAAAAATGCATTAAAAATGATAGATCAATAGAGGAACAGGTATTTTTTCTTTCTGATAATGATGAAGACTTTTTTTGAAGCAAATGTAATTTATAAGACTAATCTTTCTGCTGATGATTTGAATGATTTTAAAACCAATCAGATGTTATCAGACACTGTGATCCATTCTGTCCAAAGTATGATTAGTGGTGTTAGTGGTTTACAGGAAACAGTTTTGGGTCAAAACTTATCATTTCATGCCGTCAAAGAATCTTTTGTACAGGTGTTGCATGATGGTGATGCACATTGGCTAACAATTAGCACTTTTGGTTGTTCTGATGGTGAGGTGTGCCTGTTGGACAGCATGTTTCATGGTAAAGTCAAAAATCATGTCATCAGGCAAATTTGTGCAATAATGCAGTGTACCAAGGACATTTTAACTGTACGAGTTTTACCTGTACAGCAACAGGCAAACGGTGTAGATTGTGGTTTGTTTGCACTGGCATTTGTGAAGCACATTGCTTTTACTGGTTTGAATCCATGTTATATTGGATTTGAAGATGTTGATATGCGAAAGCATTTACTTCTAAGTATTTCGGGTAACCACCTAAATGAATTTCCTAAAACTTTAAAAAAAACAATGTTTTGCAAAGAAAAGAAATTTGTATTAAATCTATATTGCATTTGCAGACAAGTTTGGACAGCTTCAGATAAATTTGTAAAAGATAGGTAAGTGAATTATCTATAATGGTATTGTAGGACTTATTGTTTCAGTCATTTCTTATAATTATATTTTTATCTATTCTAAATTATATGCCTAAATTTAATATTGCTTTGCATACAAATATAGTTTTAATTAACTATATTTGTACGCAAAGCAATATTAAATTTAGGCATATGGTACAGTGTGAAAAATGTGAATTCTGGTTTCATCGTGCATGTGAAAATATACCAGAATATGTGTTGCTGCATGAAAGTGCTGAATGGTTTTGTTCGAAGTGCTCAATAACTTTATAGTTTTATGTCAATAATTTATTTGCATAATAATTTAATTTTTTTTTAGAAATTAGCAATTTAGAGTGTTTCTATTTTGCAAGTTTACTTAGGTATTAATTTAGTTGTTTAGAGTTAATTTTATTTCTTTTTTAGAGTGAATGTTATTAATTTTAATGTTTAGAATTGATACTATTTAGTTGGTTAAAGTTATTTAGTTGTCTTGACTTAAGTTTATTTAGCTGATTAGAGTTAATGTTATTTAAATGATTAGAGTTAAAGTTATTTAGTTGCCTAGAGTTAAGGTTGTTTAGTTGTCTAGAGTTAAAGTTATTTATTTGATTAGAGGTAATGTTATTTAGTTGCCTAGAGTTAAGGTTGTTTAGAGTTAAGGTTATTTAGTTGATTAGAGTTAGAGTTAAGTTTATTTAGTTGACTAGAGTTAAGGTTATTTAATTGATTAGAGTTAGAGTTAAGTTTATTTAGTTAATTAAAGAGATTTTATTTAGTTGTCTCTAGACAAGGATATTTAGTTGATTAGAGTTAATGTTATTAAGTTGTCTAGAGTTATGGTTATTTAGTTGATTAGATTTAATTTTATTTAGTTGTCTAGAGTTAAGGTTATTTAGTTAATTAGAGTTAATGTTATTTAGTTGATTAGAGTTAATGTTAATTATGTTGTGTTTAGTGTTAATTTTTTTACTTTTTATTTATTTGTTAAGCTTTCATCTAATAATTTTTAAACTTTACACTTGTTTTCTCATTAAGCTTTAGACTTAAAATATACTGTTTAATGTTGTAAAGATATTTTACATTTTTTTATAGAGGTATTTAAGGCAAGTGTCACATTTGCAATTTTGATTGGCGTATATGGTTTTTCTAAAGTTGTATATGTGAAAAGGTAATTTTGTATTTACTCCCTTTTACATTATTATAAACGTTATTCTATTATTATTAACGTCTTCAAAAACATATATGACACCTTTTGGATCTTTAATCATCCTCTACAACTCTACAACATGACAATAGCCCTCGTAACATAGTTGTACGATGAACGGTATATTATGTAAAAACCGTATGATCCATTAATTAGGCAATGTGAACACACACATCCTAAAGGTTGTTTTTTTGTTGTTGTTGTTGTTTTTTATTAGTTTATCATACTATTTAAATAGTGTTATAGCAATTTTTTGTTTATTTTGAATTGTTGTATCATTAAATACCGTTTCATTAAATACATTTTCTTTTAAATATTCTTATACCCTGTTTAATTTGATAAGTTTATTTTTAAGGTCATAATTTATTTACTTTTCGATTTTTGAAATAAAGATCTAATATTAGACATTTAAAAATAAAAGCTGTTTTTTATTTAAAAAAATACTGATAAAAAAGATATTCTTAAAACCAATTTTATTTACATGTTTTGAAGGGTGCTCTTGAAACAAAAATTTGGAAAAAGTATTATCTCCTACCCCTGAATGTATTGAATAAAACAATACTAACTTTATAATTAAAAAAATATATATATTTTTAGGCAAAGACGTATCCTAGCCAATTTTGATACCGGTATACCAGTATGGTCGCCCAAAGTTTAAGCTTAAACTCTAGCTCGAATTTTTCAATAATAAAAATATTTCAATACTTATATAATACTTACGTAACTTTGTTTTTTATAGTGTGGAGGCTATGTTTGACTGTTTTCGGTTGCGTTTTAATGTTTTTCGCGCCGATTCCAACACTACCGATTGTTAAGTCGTAGGTAAAAAAAATAAACAAAGTTCTTAATGCGTCCGCGGAGGTATGATCGGTATGCTCTAAAAATTTTAAATACGTCATTGTTAGGGGTAGCTCAGGACACTTTGAAATATGGCGGGTCCCTAAAATTTTGAAAAAATAAGTTATTCTAAGGAAGATTAACCTGATACTTAGAACAGGCAAAACTATATAAAAATTTTAGAAAAAGAATACTAATTTTTTATAAAAATTGTTATTTTAAATTTAATTGCTTTTTAGATTTAATTGATTTTAAGCGATTGTATGAAAAATGTTTTTTATAAAAAAAAAATTTCAATCCAGTGTTGTTTTACTATATTTAACACATTCAGGGTGTAGGAGATGATGTTTTTAAAAATTCTTGTTTTAAGAGCCAGTTGATAATTTTTAGTCTTTGCTTACAGACGAAAAATAAGTTCTTGACATTTGTTTGCAAAGTGCAGCCTTCTACTCGGTCTTGTAACGTGTGGCCTTGCTATTTTCGGCCTTATTAACAACTGTGGTTAGAGCCAGATTTACCAATAGACAGACTAGGTAAATCCAGCCCAGGGCTTTTCCAGCCTAGGACCAGGTTTTTTAAGGAGTTTGTTAAAAATATTAAATGTTAAAAACGAGAATCATTTTTTTATTATGCAATTTTGCTACCTATAAATGATGCGGGCCCCAAATATTGATTCTACTGAAGGTCTCCGAGAATGTAAATCTGGATTTGATCCTTGGTCATATCAACAGACCAACGCATCAAATTTAGAATTGAACTCACATAAAGCGCTTTCAATATGCTCAACTCTGAGAAAATATAATATATGGTCAGAGTAGGCATCAAACCTTGAAACAAGTATTTTAAAATCTACCCTAGTCATTACATAGCCTACTACATAGTCATTAGGATCATGGTTAGGGTATAGTTTTAAGTGATTCTCGTTTTGCGTACAATACCTTTTTACTGACATTAAGGAGTGACTTAAAATACTCATCCTCCAACATGAGTCACACCCTTCGACTATCAAAATATAAACATTTTGATTCTCGGTATCTAGAACATAACTTACCTATAAAAAACTCCTTTTTAGTCATTATAGAGTTTTATAGCAAGTTCAATTTCATTTAAATTTTAGACTACTGCGTGCTTCAATTTATCTAGATTTGAGAAGTTAAATTAAAGCTTTTATTTTCCGCTGTGTTACTTCAGACTCACCGTTTTAGAAACCTAAGCGCGCTTGTCAAAGCGTAGTTCAAGAACCACGATTTAGATTTAGCTTATGGCAACCGTGACATCGGTAAATTTTGACACGGGAAAGCACCCAAATCCTATTTTATTTATAGTGCTCAGAGAACAAGACCGTTATGTCTTCCGTAGGCTATTTAATTAAGTAGTGTGATTTGAAACAAATATTCAACTTCCGTTGAATATTTGTTTCAAATCATACTACTTAATTAAATAGTCTGATTTTTGAGGCGATGTAAAGTTTTAAAAATTGAAATGATATGCAATTAATAAAGTAAATATTTTGTTGAAAATATTAAGAAAAGCTCAAAATCTGAGCTTCGTAACATAATCCCAAGAGATTTTATTTTATATTAATTTGGACACCAGTATTTGGATAGTAGAAATCGTTAATACCTAGGTAAAACCACAACAACTAAATTCTAACCGCGAGCAAGCTAGGCTAATTGAACAAAACTTTGTTTAAAAATTTGAAAAAAGGTATTTTAATTGGTAGTAAAATTTTGTAGCTTGAAATTGGTAGAGAAAGTTGCCATGGTTGCCAGAGTCAAAGTTTCAATAAATCATAAAGAACTCCCTTTGTATAGCTGTTGTTATTAATATATTGTTGGACAAGTCAACTTTTTGCTATTTTTTTTTTATTTGAAAATAAAAATCTGTTTTAAAAAAAGATCATTACTACAGTCTCTATAAGTTGGACTCTTATAGAAGATAGATAAATAGTCTTAAAGTCTAAATAGACTTAACAAATGTCTGTGTTAAGCAAAGCTCTCTGTATTTATATAAAGTTCAAGGGGAATAGAAAATCTATTCAAATTAGTAGAAGTCCGACTTATCCAAGGTCCGAGTTAACTAGGTTCTACTGTATTTGCAAGGTGTTCTGTTCTATATAACATACTAAAGAAAGGACAGTGGAATATTCTTCAAAATTTGGATTACTAAATTGACTGAAAGGCGAAGTAACTTAATCAGTTAACTTCGGGGTACATTTATGGTCTTAATTCTTCTTAAATTTGTTCTAGATTAGCCAGATCAATTCCGACCTTAAAAAGTCAAATTCGACTGTGCTTATACTGAAGAACTTTTTAAACCCAAGAACAAAAAGGGATATGCAATTTAATTCTTTCGAACTATTTCCATTTTTTTTTAAATAGCTCAAAATCAGTAGCGAAGAGAGAGAGGGGTTTAAAGGGGAAATAGCCCCGGGCGTGAAAGCTTAAAGGAGCCGGAAAAAAATTAAGTAGCAAAAAAAATATATATATATATATTGTTAAAAAAGGCGCATTTTTTTCATTATTGAAAAAAATTATCCTGACGGGATACTCTGAGAATAGTCTTTTTGGGATAACACTATGAGATACCTTAAAAAGATACCCTGGTGTAGACCAAGAGTGGAACTTTTTTTGGAATACCAGTCTCGGACGAAAGTTGGAGGTCTTCTTGTGTTCATACTGTACCATAAGGCGCGAATCCATATTGTACTCGAGACGTCTATGACACACTTATATCAATAATGTATGTTTACCACCCTAATAATACAAACCACATGATAACTACTTATAAAATGAATATTTCTGCTCCATGACTGACACTGTCTACACATCACATTTACGCTTGACACTAAAGACAATTTAGTAGAACAACAGTAAATGACTCTTACGTATCTCGACTATTGTTTATTGTTATTGTTTATTTTTACGACATTTTACTTATCAGTTTTTTAGTATTTTTCTACTTTGAGGCTCTTTGTTTTCCACTGGACATCTGTCCTTTTGTACTTTTATCTCACTCTACTAAACTCTTTTTAACTTATAATTCATCAGGCGTTCACCGCTCGGTACAGCTTCACTAAAATGCATTGCATTTACAAAAAAAAAAAAAAAAGTTATTGTTAAAAAGGCCAATTTTTTTCATTATTGCCCTAGGCGCAAAATTCCTTGCTACGCCACTGCTTAGGCAGGAAATAGGGAACCAACACATTAAATCTTTATCTTATATATCTGGATAAGACCATTTGCTTACTAGAGGTCGCTATTATTTGGTTATTAAATTAACCTTTAATGTGTATGATCATTTTTTAGTAGAGTTTCCTTTTAAAAAATTCTATTCTATTCAAGAAACGCATGTTTCATGTAAAGAAGAATAATAACAAAAAGAGTTTCCATTTTCATTTCCATTCCATTTCCAATTCTATCAAAGACCGCTTTAAAACAAAGTTCCATCATGGAAATTTCCGTATCGTCCATAGAAAAATCAAATTTTTTCATAGACTGTTTACTTTTTAAAAAAAAAAAAAAAAAAAAGTTTGAAATATCTATTTTAATAGATTTATCAAAACAATATTTGATGTATTTAACAAAACATTTAGATTGTTAACTCATTTAGATTGTTGACTTGGTAACAGATTTGTAAAATAGTTTTTGCGGCTTTCCATAAACAAAAAGGTTTTATAAACATTTTTAACCAATAGGCATATTTTGCATAATTATACCTTAAGCGAATTACGCATAATTACAAGTGGACTTTGATCGACTTCTGAGTGACAGTTTCTTTTGCCAACCGTCAATAACAAGCTCTATGAAGATGGAATAATTAAAATATAATTTGCATAACTTAATTAAAATAATACACGCATAATTACGTATTTTTGTCATTGGACTTTGATCGTATTCTGAGCGATACTTTCTTGTGCTGACCGCGTTCTCAGTATTTTGTTTACAATTTTGCCCTCCCGCGAAAAACATTACACCACGTGATTCATAATTGCTGCCTAATTACGAAAAGGTCTATTATATTTACTTACCAATTATATTTAAATATCACTTATATTTATTTATAAGATGTATTAAAAACTTGAAAATAACAATAAATTGGAACAAATGGTTTTATTTCAAGTAAGCACAGCACTGCTTTTATTTCAAATTAACGGTAACGTACATTGACAGAACGATTACAAGCAACTAATAATCCTAGTCCAAATTCTAGTTTTCCGAATCAAATCCTTGTTTTCCGAATTAGATTTCTGAATCCTAGTTTGTCGAAGCAAATCTTAGCTTTCCGAATGCATTCCAGCAAAAATATTTTGCCTGATGCACTTCATAATTCGGCTATGTGGTTAAATTTACAGTGAAAAAATCCTTTTTTTTCCATTGCCCCCGAACAATCGAATTGTCCCCTGAACGTTTCCTACGCCTCACGTTGGGAAACACTGGTGTAAAAGGTAGTCGTTGACGTGTAATGAGGTTGCTTCGTACTGTAATGATGTGTAATGATGGCTTTTAAGTTTGCGATTGTTAAGCCCTGGGTGTTAATAATGGAGTTCGGTCTACTGGTTGCCTATCTGACGCTCAGCGGCTATGACTCTTGCGTTGCGTCTACTTGTTTTGTCGCCAATTCGTTTTAGTGTGTCTATTTGTTTTGTGAACTCGTCACGGACGGCTGCTATCTGGGAGTTTACTATTGTGTTGGCCATATCAGTGAGTTTACGTTTTGTTTCATTTCTCTTAATACGCAAGAACTTTTTGCAGTGCAGCTTGTCAATTTTTAAAGATAATTATTTTTTAAGATATTTTGTTCCTAATAATTTGAGAATAGTTTTAAATTTGTATATATATATGTATGTATATATATATATATATATATGTATATATATATATATATATGTATATATATATATATATATATATATATATATATATATATATATATATATATATATATATATATATATATATATATATATATATATATATATATATATAAATATATATATATATATATATATATATATATATATATATATATATATATATATATATATATATATATATATATATATATATATATATATATATATATATATGCTCGCCCAGCTAACTTAACTAATGCAAAAGACGTTAACACTTATAGACGTTTGTACCTAATGCTATACAAATGGCGAAACTAAGAAGATGATGTAGCTTTAGCAAGTAGAAGTTATTAAGAGAGGGAATAGTCATGACAAATCTAAAATTTATGCGTCAAATTTTCCACTTAGATAAGACAACAAGAAAAAGTTAAGACATGTTTAACATTTTTTCAACCTCAATCATTTTTTTTAAATACAATAACCTAAGTACAAAAATTCATAACAAAACAGTTTAAGCAAAACAGACTTGTAATTATTAAAAAAGTTTTCTATACCCTGTATAAAACGTTATATAAGTGTGCTTTTTACATTTTCATTTTGTGCTTTTTACATTTGCATATTGCTATAATATGTTATATTAAATGCTATGCAATAAAGCTGCGCTTGTTTAGAGAACCAGCGGCGAATTGAGGTTCAGCGTCGTGGAGGACCAGGGGAATGAGTAGGGGGCGACAAGGGTTGGGGTTGGCGCATTAACCCCAACAAATATAGTTTTTCGAGAATTGCTCTTGTGATAAATATATTATATCGATGCTTTTATGTGCCTTTTATCATAACTATTAAGTACGTCACGTGACGTTTAGTACGTCACATTACGTATCTTACGTCATAAGACACTAAACAATCTTAAGTTTAATTTTGTAAAGTTTCCATTGGTTTACAATTATTGTTAAAAAAAGAAACATTTAATATCATTGCAATGGTTTGGTTATTTAAAAATATATTTATGCTATATTTATTACTGAGAGCAGTAAGCAGATGCATCAAGAAAAATGTTAATGAAAAATTTAAAATGTTAAAGAAAAATGTTAGAAAAAAAAATGTTAAAAAAAGTTTAGAAATTTACTTTCCTGTTAGTTTCTACAAACTTTTTCTGCGAGATATCATTTCCAGCGAGTACAGAACGTTTGTTGGACGTCTTAAGAACATTGTACTGACTTGTGACAACTATTAGACGTTGTATAGACATATTACGGACGTCTCTCACGCTAGATGGAAGCAAAATGATTTATTGATAGTTTAAAGTCAATGCTGTCAGCAAGCTCACATTTAATAAAAAGTGTTGTCAATTCAAAAAAATATTGTTTTGTCATTGTTGATCACAGATAATTTTTGATCTCTAGTCTACTGAAACTTCTCTTAAGCAGATGTAAAAGAAAAAACCACGTAGATTATGTAGAGTATAGACAAGTTAGGAAAACATGGTGTCATCTGATTCTCGATTAGGAATGAATGTACGTCTTTCATTTGTAATCAGTCATTATTGCTGGAGATGTTGTTGCATACACATCTTTGAAAGTAGGGCTGCCACTAGTCGGTTTCAAGTGGGGAGGGCATGTCATATGTGTTTTTGCTGAAAATATTTTAAACACATAAAAACAAATCTAATTTACTTCCCAACTTTGAAGTTAGTTAATATATAGCTTTTCGTGTTTCTCCTTTAAAAAAAAAAGTCGCTTACCGTATGGAAAGTCATTGTAGTTTTATGAACATCTGTCAGTGTACAGTCTCAGTAGTTTTGATACACTGAAATATGTTAATAATCCATTGACTGTGTACATTATGATTATAAGAGATATTTTCTTAAAAGAAAACGTCTCTGTTTTGTTTTCTGCTATAAATGCGTGCAAAATTGTAAAGCAGGTATGTAAACGATGGTTTGTTGCTACCTAGCTTTCTATTTTTGTTTAAAATGAAAGCGCAATTTTGTAATGAGAAACTTATATTTTAGGGAGCGCCAGTTCACTGGCTTAGGAAGCGTGGGGAGGGAGGGGGGAAGCAAACTGCCCTCCCTCCCCCATTGTAAATTTTGCTTTTTTGTTTTTTCTCACTTTCTGTTGCTTTAGGCAATAGTTTGAAATCAAAAACACTAACTGTTTGGTGTATTGGAATTAGCATTTACAATAAGTTCTACTGGATGGTATATAATATGGTTTTCTACTACTTGGGTCTGAGTATTAGCATTATTTATTTCATTGCCAACAACATCATGATCAAAGGTTTTTGCAGCACCAAATTTATGTTCATTTAACACAAGTGGAATATAAGGCTCGATCCCACATTTTTTAAACCCATTAACTGCATTTCCAACTGTATCTGCTTTAAGGTAAGCGTTGCTCAAAAGATCACCAATATTTTTGTCTGTGATTGTTTGTCCTGGATGAGTGACCATAAAGTAAACCATGTTGGGCTATAATATGTCTTTAATGGACCATATAATGACATATCAAAGGGCTGAAGACAATGTGATGTATGGGGCGGCAACCCAACCACGACGATGTTGTTCTCTCGAACATAGCCTTCAAAGTTATGTAAGTTTTGTGATTTTCAATAATCAATAGAGCAAGAAGTTCTTTTCTTGGTTTCACGTGTAGATAAAAAAACTTCAAAAAAGAAAAAAAGGTTTCTTCGTTACTCAAGCCGTTATCACGACAGTGCCCTACAATCCCTAGTCGGGCTCTTTCTACAAGTTCAGGAAACATTTTCGGGCAAAAATCAGAAAAAGAGGCAGGTAAAAGCTATAAGCGCCAATGCAACAAATTATAGTTACATTTATTCCTCTCTGAAATGATTTTAAAAACTCTTCTAGATTTTGTTGTTTTACGTTTCAATTAATAAAATCCTTTTCCATTCAGTTACTGTTTATGTCACGTCAGTAGTCGTGAATAAAAAAACTTAAATCTAACAACACCTAACTTTAAAAAATTTTTTTTCTTTTAATTTTTGCTTTAGAAGCCCAACGTGTCACATACCATTGCAAAAGACCATTTTTCTAGGACATTCACGCCTCCTTTCTTACCGATGGCGCAAATCATATACAGAGCTCACTTCGAACCCTGGATCTCTTGCTTCTAATGCAAACGCTCTACCCACTGTACCACGGCTGCCCTTAACTTAACTGAGCAACAATGGAGTACGGAACTTTATTTATTACCAATGTATAAATTTTTACTCCAAGGTCGCAAACCTGCTTTAGAAAAATAGAATGAAGCAAGAAAAAGAGATTTTTTGATTAAGTCGCAAAAATAGGGTATGGCATTTGTCAAAACAAAGTAGCAATCATAGTAAAATATTTTTTAGACAAAAAAACAGCAAGTTAATGACGCAAAATCTTTGAATCTGATTGATTTATAAATGTTTTGTATCTGCTTTATGAAGAAACGGACTGGCCGGGCGAGTTGGGGAGATTTATTTATTTATCTTTGTTTTACTTTGCCGTTTAATTAAATTTACAATAAAAAAGATCATACATATACAGTGGGTTGCCACATTATTAGGGACACTTTTCTTTTTAAGTAATTTTAAAGTATAAACTACTTTAATGAATAAATACTTATCTTTTAGTTATTTTTTTTTATTGTTTATATTTTTAGAGAGCTTTATTTAAAATGTAAAACAGCATAACTACTTATTCATAGTTATTTATTATTTTGTTAAAAGTTTTAACATAATTAATAAGGTAACAATCCTAATATTTTGTAATGCCACCCTTTGCTACAATAACGGCTTTCAGGCTTTGGGGCATGCTTTCTATGCAGACTTTTGCACTGTGTTGTAGGGGAGGGGAGCACTGGGGTTGCTATGCCTCTCTCTTATAACAATTTCTATCAAGTAGTGATGATTTTTTGGCTATTTCCTATTTTGTAAACTCCCATAAATTTTCTATGGGGTTCATATTAGGTGAATTTTCTGGCCATGGCAAAACACGTCCTTTTTTTCAGTTAGGAATGCTGTTACACTTCTAGCTTTATGGCACGGCGCTGAGTCATGCATGAACATATACTCTTCATTACCAGGGAACCATTCTTGGACCTGGGGCAGGAGCCTGTTTTCCAGTGCTCGCTTGTACTGGTCCTACCTTATGGTCCCTTCCATAATGTAAAGGCAGCCCATACCCTTGACTGAGATCAAAGACCACACCATTACACTCACAGGATGTTTAACCTTTTCCATAAGGCAGTCCTGGTTGAATTTTTCTCCTGGGCATCGTCGAACAAACGAGCTTTTTTCCATCAAATGATGATTCGTGTATACAAACAATGTATACAAACATAAAAAGATATGGACTTCAATAAATCTTAAGTTTAAATATATAGTAAAATATAAGAAAAGATCACAGTTCGTAAGATTCTTTTACATTTTTTTATCATTTAGTTGTAACAATAGTAATATTACTGGTAATATGTTTAATGATAATAGTGAAATTGAAATGCATAATATTAGGCTCAACGAAGTTATTAATGTAAATACTCATAGGCAACTTGAAAATAGTTGTTGTCAAGTGAAAGAGATAGATCTAGGCAAAATATTATATGCAGAAGTGGTGTAGTGGTAGAGCGCTCGCTTCATAAGCGAGATGTTCTGAGTTCGATTCCCACCACGTCCCTGGTAGTACCGCGCTCAACTTGTTTCTCCGCGCAGCGGCCTTATTCGTCAAGGTTCGTGTTTCGGAGTAATAGAGTTGGGAGAGGGTTATAACCACAAGTAGCCTTCTCATCTGAAGTGGGCTTCATGGCCTTGGGGAGGTGAACTACAAAAAAAAAAAAAAAAAAATGAAATTAATTGTTGTTGAAATCTAAGAAATGCGGCTCAGCGAGCAGAAAACTTACTTACCAGAATTCAGTGTCAAGCAGTGTTATTGTCTGTTAATTTGAATTTAATTTAGACAATTTAGAACAAATTAAAGTTTGAATTTTACTATTTATAGTAACAATTAATAACAGTTTTAAATTTAAATGATTTTAAATTTTATTATAGTTTCAAACATAATTATGTTCTTTTTTTTTTTTTTTAAGTTGCCTTAGTCATCACTTGATTAGTTTGCTCACTGTTGAAACATGGTTTTATTTGTGTAAATTTAATATGATGTGAAATTTACTCTATTAATCATTAGTCAACAGTTAGAGAGAAGCTGGAGCTTAATTAAGAAATGCTGGAAATTAAATCAAGGTAAAAATAATTTTGTTTACTGGTAACATAATAAAACAAGTTACTACTATTTATTGCGTGTCTTTTTACTTTTTTTAACATGCTGCTTTGGAAGCACTTTCTTTTTCTTATTCTCCCTCTTAGATGAGAGGGAGAATTAGTAAAACTTATGTAATTACTGAGCTATTACGCATTTCTCAATACCATAGTTAATAATGACCATTTATAAGAAATATTTTACGAATTACTTGCTATTTTATGGTATAATTGTTCAAATTGTTTAACTATAATTGTCCCTCGATTGTTCAAACATTGTAATAAATAAAATCCTTTTAGTCCAAGTATTTTATTTGATAAAATATCTTATTAAGACGTGGTATTATATGCCAGTGTTACTACATTGTGTTGTCTTGCCTTTTTATAATCTTTTCTTTTTTAATTACTCTGGAGACAGTAATGTGCGATTACAAATATTTTATGCTATGCGGTATTGTTACTGTGTTTTGTGTTGATAGACCTAGGCTGTTATAGCTATTTTTTTATTCTTTATATTTTCTGTGATATTATTAAGCTAATTCTACTAACTACTACTTTTTTTGATTTCTTTTTTTGGGTATTTGCAGGCTTTACTTGACTTTCTTTTTCTAGTACTTGTGTTTTGACAGATTTTAAAAAGAACGTAACTGATGTTAATCCGGTCTTTATGTCGCTAACTATAAGCAATGACATTGCTGATAGGGAGTTAAAGTTCAAATGTAATTTATAGATAAATTTGCATTTAATTTTTTAGATAATATATCAAATTATTAATGTGTTTTTGATATTAATGATTTAATTACTCATAACCCATATTAGGGGTTGCTTACTGCTAGTTTTTTATTATTGTTACTGTTGTAAATTTCTACTGTTATTAATATAACTGTATTTGTTATTGTTATTACTACTGTTATTACAACGATAATTATTACACAGGTCAACAAAAATTTTTTTTTTTTCTGGTGTCGAGCAAACAATTTGTTTTTTGTATATCATTTCTCATTTTGATTTCAAATATGCAACTCGTTTTTCACCATCACGTCAAGTTGTAAAGATAGTTGTAAACATTTATAAAAATTGCACTATCAATTAAAGTGCAAAAGCGAATTTAAAAAATCGCGAAAAAAAAGTTGGGATGGTAATGGTACCAACTGTTAGCCAACTGTTTCATTACTGTTGGGCCATTAATGGTACCAACAGTTTATGAAACAGTTGGCTAAGTGCTGGTAAAAGCGTTACGTTTTTTTCATGGTACCAACTAAATAGCTGACTGTTAGCCCAACTGTAGCTAATAGTTGGTTATTAGGATCGGGCCAACTACTTACCAACTGTTTAATGTCTACTGGGTTATGTTATTCAGAGTGATGCGACTGCATTATTTCGGGAATGAATATATATATAGGTGGTTGCACATTAATTCGAATAAACAATATATTTACGCCTAAACCATTGCCCGATTTTGATTTAAATGTTTTAACACCATGTGCAAATTGAATAAAAACTACAAAATACAAACATGCGATAGTTGTACTCCAGATACGTATGAAATATTCAAAAAAAAATCGGTCTAACCGGTACAGTCTACGTCCATTATTCCAACAACTACAAAATCTAATAATCTAATCCACTGAGAATTAATTTGTACCGGATATAATGACTCTGCATTGAATTCAACCACTCCAGCACCTCCTAGCTTTATCAAATACATTTAAAGCTACAAAAAATGCAATATAAAAAATTACAATATAATAATCTTAAAATTTTAAAAAATGTAATATGCGAAAAAGATCCAAGTAGGCTTGTTAAAATACTTCATGATGTCAGTGGAATCGATTTTTTTTAAAACTCTACATGGTCAAAAAATGAAGCGATATGAAGAGGAGAAAAAAAAAGAAGAAAAAAGTAAATCGAAAGAAAGTGTGTCAACGGCTTCTGTCAAAAGAAGCCAAGTCTCAGAAATCTCCAAACCCTGACTCTGATAATTATTGAATTGAAAATAAACCAATTACATGTTTTTTATTTTACTATTTCATAAAAGTTTTAATTTTTAGTGCATTTTCAGAATACTAATCGGCAAGGGATGCTCATTTTTCAAGTCTTTTATCACCCTAATTGGTTTCTAGAAGTCTTAAAAGTTGCAAATGCCTATATAACGGGACCTTTGATGCCTATATTTGACCCTTAATTTGTTGCAAAATAAAGGATATATAGTATTTATTTGTTTTTTTAAATTGATATTATTTTGTAGATAAAATAATTAATTAACAAATTGGCATTCATATTCTCCCAGAAGCCGTTAATTCAGATTCCATGTTCAGATGTTAGCGGCAAATGTTCACCAAACGGTTCGAAATTTGCCAACTTACCCTACGACTAAAACAGGGATTTAGTGGAGGGTGGAGAAAAAACCTCACATGATTTATTAGTTTTAATAAACAAATTACATAGACGACAAGTAAGCTAATTAATAAATAAAATTCAATAATTTTACAAATGCAAAAAACGATTTAATAAATTTATATAGCCTTTCAATTAAAATTATATATACATTGTAATAGTAATATACTTAAATAAGTCGTTTTAGATTACATGACAAACAAACAAACAAAAAAAAGAAACCAAAAAATTATATAATAAAAAAAATTTATGGCTTGTAAAATATAAACTTTAAATAAAAAAAAGTATTTGTTATTTCATAGTAAGTAAGTTGATATATAGTTCAATAATTTAAAATATAAACTTTACAAATAAAATCAAAATTTTTTCCTTATAAATAATTTAAAAAAAGTTATAAAAAAATTTATTTCATATTCAAACAAACCCGCTTTTGTTATACATTTTGTAACAATTCGATTAAATAACATCAATAACATGCATAACCAGAACTTTATAAAATCACATTAAATAAAAACATTCATAACCAGAACTTTATAAAATCAAATTAAATAAAAACATGCATAACCAGAACTTTATAAAATCAAATTAAATAAAAACATTCATAACCAGAACATTATAAAATCAAATTAAATAAAAACGAAATTAAACTATTATTATTTAATTCAATTCTAAATCTTTTTACAACATGGACTGCTCAGCAACCGAACCAAATATTTTCAGCAAGTTAAGATTTAAAATCTATTAAAATTAACGAAGTTAAAACTTATAACTTATTAATTTTGCGAGACATTCCTTTATATTTGAATCATACTCTAAAGCACGTTTACAAGCAGCTGCTTTAGCTATTTTCTTATTCTGACCGCATGCTTTAATATTTAAACCGTTCTTTTTTCCAAATTTGACCGTGCAAGAGACTACTTCTCCGTTTGTAAAACTAAAAAAGAATATTTAACCGTAACCATAAAAAAAACCGTAAAGTATTTAATTGTACCATTTATACACCTCATTAAACTTTAAATTTGAACAAATTTTATTTGAAAAAAAAAAAACGATAAATAAATTTACTCTATGTTTGCTTTAGGATACTTTTCAAAAAGATCAACAGCTGGATGCCGCGGTAATTTGATCATGTATTTATCTAATCATTTTAACAAAATCAACTTTTGTAAACCAAAACGAGTAAAATATAAACAGTGCTAGTAAAATATTCATACCAATAACAGGTTTTAGCAGAGGATAGTAAATCTTCCATACTGTAACTAAATTCAATCCACTATCAAGAAATATTGCGCCAGCAACAGATTCAAACAAATCGCCTAATACTTTTGGAGCTTGGTAACCTTCTTCACTTTCAGTTGGACAAATAACAAATGGGCTCTTTCAGAAATAAAACATTGAGAAAAAGGAAATTTTGAAAACATTTTGGAAAAAAGTAGCAAAATAATAATAAAATTTTAGGAAAAAGGAACATATTGTATTATTTCGAATTGAAAAAAATTTTATTTCAGAAAAAAAAACGTAAAACATAAAAAACACTTTAAAAATGGAAGTCGTAAAAAAAAAAATTAGTTGCAAAAAAATTGATTCAAAAAGTACCTCAAAATATTCATCTTTTAATCCCTGATCGTCTTTAACTATTTCAATAAAGCTATTATAACTTGAAAACAGTTCATTAGAAGATGAGTATATGTATTTGTAAAACGAATGTTTAATGGCCAACAGGCCAAATAAATTGTTGTTGACTACAGCTGAGCGAAAATAAGTTAACTGACCAGGAGATAGGTTTTGGGTATTACTTTGAATGTGAAGAGTTATTAAGAAATCTAATATAGCCTCACCTAAAAGTTCATACTGTTGGTAACACCCAGTTACACTGTTTGACAGATATGAAAGATGAGTAAAAGCTTGAATCAAATGAGATTTGTTTGAAAACTTGTATGAAATCAGATCTTCAAACTTGTGTAATTTATTGTGTTCATACAATTCATGTTCAGCATTAGAGTCAATATAAGCTGATCTTGATACGCAAGGGTAATCAGCGTAATGGCTGGGTAGCATTAGCTTTTGACCATTTTGCAAACTAGAATGCAAAACAGAAATATCTAAAAAATTTTGCATGAAGCATAATGCCAAGTTTACACCACCTACTTCAAAATAAACACCAATTAATGCTTTAACACAATCTGCTATTGATTTGGGTTGGACATTTTGATACGTGTACTGCTTTATGTCATCAAGTTCAGCACGTAGATATCCAGGAGGTAACCACACTGTCCATGGGTTTCTATTTTCAGAAATAGAACTTTTAGTACCAAACTGTGAATTGCATATTAAATTTTGAATACCAACACTCTTTCCAACTTTACATAAGTTTTCGTTACTAATGCAATTTTTACGCTTTATAGTAAGTTTACCCTCATGGAAACTAGGATTCTGAAAAAATACAAAAATTGAAACAGCTTGTTTCAAAAAAGAATCTCCGAGGACTTCAAGACGTTCTAAATCAAATGGCATTCTTGCTTGTCTAGTTGTAAAAGCTTCAAAAATCTTTAAAACACTAGGAGATTTTACATTTTCTGTAACATGATTTTTCAGTTGAAGAAGGTCTTCTAAATCCAATACTGAAGATTGATATCTTTCCTGATTCTCTGATTTATTTATTTTAATTTTTTCTGCTATCATGTCTTTTAATTCTAGAGCTAAGAAATAATACTCACAAAAATAAAGTATTCTTGGCAAACATGGTAACTGAAGATGCAAGTCTGCTGGAAATAAAGAAACCTTTTTACACAGTTTGGGCACAAGTTTTCCCATGTTGACATTTTTTTTTTTGGTATTAGTGTTTGATACACTATTAGTGAATGAAATTTGTTGTGAGCATGAAATTACATCTATTAATGGCTTGTTTGGTGAGATTTCTATGTTGTACTTCTCTAAGTAATACTGAAAAAATGTTTTATTGCCCTTCATAAAACTGCTTGTATTCAAGCTACTAATGGCTGTAACATAGTACATTCGATTTTTTGATTCACCATAATTCTTGCTAATAACACAGTTTTCATAATTTTCCTCATCATCCAAGTTATCTTTTGGTTCTTCTTTTGTACAGTTAAGAAGTCTTTTATTAATAACAGGAAACATAAACTCATAGCAGTCATTTCTAATTGCTTTAAACACATCTGAATGAAGAGGAACAAACAATGCTTTAGTCACCTTTGCATCATTTATATTAAAAGATATGCTTCCATCTACAAGTTTTAAACAAGATTCAGTAACAACATTTATATGAAAGTTTTTTATATCATCAGTATTAATGTCAGATCTTATTCTGCTTGGTATCTTTATAAGCTCAATCTTTAGTTTACCAACAACTGAAAATAAATCAAAGGAAGGAAGCTAAAAATAAAAAAAAATCTTTTATATATAAACTCGTTAATAATATTTAAGTTAGTTTATATAAAACTAATAAAATTTTCAAATTTTTTGGGTATTTATATTATTATTATTTAGAAGAAATTTTAATTTTAAAAATACTTATAAATTTTAATATTAAAATAAAAATATTTAAAAATAGTTAAATTTAAAAATACTTTTAAAAATATTTATAAACTGTTTTGTTTTTTTTAAAAATTTTTAAAGGATTTTTATGCGTTTCTGCACAGTGGACCAGTAAGAAAAAGAAATTTGCAAATACCATAGACTGGATATAAAACTAGATCTAAATCTCTATTAATTATCAAGCCAATACTTTTGTATATTAAAAAAATGTGCAGAAATATACTTGGAAGCAGCAGTGTGAGTTTTAGAGTAAGATTTAAAATGATATAAAACTTTAAAGAAAAAAAACTTAATATATAACAAAAAATGTATTACAGGTATAACAGGTGATGGGGAAGTTATCCAACAAATCTGAATTTATTTATTTGAGCATAATAGTTTGTTTTTGTGGTTTTATGTGTAAGCATAAACGTTCTATAAAATATAAACTTTATTATTTGAAACACAATTATTTAAAATGAGTTTAAATGCAGCTGAACGAGAATCTTTTTAAAAGCCACTCAAAATGCTTTTGTAAATAAACTTAATATATAAAAAAAGAAATCGTAAATCATTTTGAAAAAGTAGGGTTTGCTCATAGTACAATATATAATAACCTAAAAAGACTTGAAACTGCTCAATCCTTTTCTGATAGAATGCATCATAGTTGTCCAACATCCTGGACTAGAGAAAAGAAAGCCGAATTAACGAGACTTGTCAATAATCAAGAAGAATTCAGTCAGAGAAAAATAGGTTTTAAATTCGGTGTAAATCAATCAATAATTGGTTGTCAGTTAAAAAAAATAAATGTTAAATATAGAAAACGTGAATAACTCCTAAATAAACTATAGAACAACAATTAAAGGTGAAAAAAAGAAGCAGGAAACTAGTTAACCAACTCTATAACACAAAATCGCTTCTGGTCATCGATGCCAAAAAATACTTTTGTTTTGCAGGGGACAACATACCTGGAAATTCTGGATACTACACAAATAACAAAAAAAACATGCCCAAAAAGTGTTTGTTTTATAGGAAAAGAGAAGTTTCCAAAAAATTAATAATGTGGATAGCCATATCTGACTGAAGTATGTCCGAGCCATTATTTCGCACTTCCAAGGCTGTAGCAATTAATTCATCAATCTATTTTAATGAATGTTTAGAAAAGCGACTTCTTCCATTCATTCATAAGTATCATGAAGACTATTTATTTTGGCCAGATTTAGCAAGTTCTCATTATTCTAAAGAATCTATAAATTGGATGCACCAATATGTCTACTGCGTTGATAAAAAATCCCCCAAATGTGCCTCAAGCATGACCAATTGAAAACTTTTGGGGATATTTGGCACAGAAGGTTTACGAGGAAGATTGGCAAGCTTCAACAGAGCAAGTTTTGATTAATCGAATTAAATTAAAGCTACAAGAAATCAATTTAAATTTTTTAGTCTTTTATGAAAGGTGTCAGAGCAAAATTGAGATCAATTGCAGATATTTTTTTTTTCATTTAAAAAATAACTTACTTATATCAAAAGATAAATACTTTATTTAAAAAAATTTAATAAAAGTTTTTTTTTATAGTTAATGTCAATAAATAAGTTGTTAACATTTTTATATTATCCAATAACTTACGCATCACCCATTATGCTAAACTATGAAAGTTAATAAATGCTTTCTACAAATATTTCTGTTAAAATCTTTCATCAAAGTAAAATGTCATCTAACACTATCTGATGTATGTCTTAAATAGCAGTATGCTAACTGTATACTAAATACTTGTGGATGAACAAAGCCAGGTTTTTTAATGAAAGAAAACCTAACTTTCCTTCACATTGTACTGAGCTCATTCATGTAATAATTCTTTCATACTGTACTAATTGTTTGGACTATGGGCAAGAGGATCAATTTTTAAACAACTCCAGGTTTTGTTTTACTAAAAGAGATAAAGATTAAGAAAGCTTTAATTTAATTTTTAAGATAAAGCTATAGAAAGATCAGAAACCTTGATTGTTGCTAAAACATAGCTATTACTATAAAGTTTCACATACTTTGATATCTGAAATGACTCTTACAGAAATATTCCATGGGTATCCCATGAGAAACCCATGGAATTCTATGAGTAAACCATGGAAAACGGAAATTCCATGGAATTTCCATGAAAATTAAAATCCCAATGAATTTCCATGGGTGAACCATGGTTTTTTTTTCATAGCTCACGTTGTACCATGGGTCTTACGAATGCACTTTTAAAGATGTCATTGTAATTTGTAGAGTTACAACCATTTTTAACTTGAGTAAACAATATTTTCTGCATTCTTCTGTTTTTCTGTATTTAATAAGACTATAAATTATATGTTTTTATTAATGCTACATATTTAATATGATTCAAACTAAACATATAGACATGAACAACTAGACATATTTGCAATAGCTAGAATATAATAAATGTATGTATTTTATAATGCATCATAATATATTATCAGATGTTGGTCTCGAGACGTAAATCTTTGGCACAAGAGGTTTTGAGACTTGTTTAACTGTCTTGTTCTTAGCCTTGATATTAAATCAAAAAGTCTTAGTATTAGTCTTGGCCTATACTGCTTTACATCTCTGGATATTATCATATAATAATACGTTTTAAAATACATGAATTTATTATTTATATATTTAATTATATATTATTTATGCATATATTAATTCTAGCTATTGCCAATAGCTTTGCTTACTTTGTATAACTTGCAATAGTACAGCAATTATGTCAAGTGAATCAATTTGATTTTTAATGTTGATTTGGTTTACAACAAATAGTTTAGTTTTGATGTACACTAGATAACTAGTGTATTAAAACACTAGTTATCTAATGTACATTGAAACTAATATAATAATTATTATAAAACTTATCTCTAATATATAAGATAAGCTTAGATAAGCAGTGTATTGAATAAGATTAGATAACTAATGTACAAAAGACAACTAGAACTATCTTTTTTATTTTTTAAAATGGCTTTAGTTTGCATAAAAATGTTTGAAGTTAAAACACTTTATTGTATAGTAAATGTTTATTAAGTATTAAAAAACTTTATTTTATGATAAATGTTTTATTCAATTTTAGTTCTGTTAAGTTGTTTCTGTCTTTTTGTTGACGCAACCATTCAAGTCTGCATTTAGTTAGCTACTAGATCTAGTATTCATTATGTTTTTTCTTTACTATTAAATAGCAGAATTATTAGAATATGTAAATAATGTAATACTTTGTGTATAAATCCTTTTATTTTAACTTTATTATTTTATTTAAATTACTACATTATAAGATGACAGGTTTGAATAGCGATATAAATAATGTTGTTCATCATTTATATCATTTATAACATTGTCAGTTTTTATATGCATTTAATATTCTTAAAAATAGTTCAAAAGCTGTTTAAATAAAATGGTAAATTGAGTTTGAATTAACCAGAAAAGATATAAGCGTAATCTTTGGTATTCAATTTGATGTTCTAAGAACAACTTAGTTGGAGAAGGAAAACTATAGCAATTTTTAGAATATATCAGAATTGGAAGTTAATTAATGTACAAGATTTTACTTCTCAGTTAAATGTAAGCATATAAAAGCAATGTTTATAAATAATACACTATTATTTATCATAATACAATTATTTTTATTTGTTTATATTACAGTCAGATCAGGTTAGTCTGCTACTGGTAATATGAAACCCAGTACAATCTGCTTCATGCCCTGCTGCCTTGTAGGATATGCCTTTTTAGGCAAAGGCTAGGAGATGCCAACTCCGATTTAAAAAACCCCCTGCCTTGGGGCTCTTGGTTGAGTAAAGGCTAGAGATGGTGTCTTGATAAAAATATTCATCATGGGCAGATATTAAATGCACCCAGCTACTGTCTTGTAGAAGGCCTCCTAGGCAAAGACTTAAGGGGTAAACAGATTCTATCTGTTGACCAGCCTCGCACCCCTTCTTCACCTATTAGGCTAACGCAGATGTATTTTTAAAACATTTTTCTAGAGTAGGATGTTAAATGCTGGACCTTCTTGACTCAATGCATGGGTTTTGCTTGTGTCTCTGTTTTTATGACTACGCAAATCATTCTATTATCTTCTAATGAGGGTAGAGCTCTAAAACTCAGTTTTATGGTTCTGAGGCCGGCTGGTAGTCAGGTTTCCCGAACTCTGTGGTAGCTCTCAGAGAAGCTGATTTCATCAACAGCTGAAAAATATCAAAGTATTAAAAGCGCCATGTTGCGCATGAATGGTGTCCATGTTTGTACTTTTGGTGTGCATTGCGGAGGCCACATTTGGAGCCCTTTGTTACGACTTAGGGTTTATTAGTAGTAATGAGGCAATTGCTTGGGCTATAAAACGGTGTTCTGAGTACTATCTATGCTCTGACTCAAGTTCTTCAATCTAATTTAAAAATTAATAAAGTACCAAAAACTATAAAACACAAAGAACCATCATCATCACCAAGTTCTCTAAACCTATCATTCACTAATACTTGTGGCCTACGAAGTAGCTTTTCTTCTGATGAGTCTTATCTCTTGCGAAGTTCACCAGACCTACTTGCTCTTTGTGAGACTAATTTGAGTTCAGCTGTCTCATCTTGTGATCTTAGTGTTGATGGTTATCTTCCTCTAATTCATAAAGACTCCAATAGTCACATGCTTGGCCTCAGCATTTACATTTGTAAGAATTCACCCATTTGTCGTGAAACTAGGTTTGAATCCACAGAATATTCTTTCATGTGCTTTCGTTTAGCACCACTTCACTCTATTGCCTTTCTCTTTGTTCTATACCGCTCTCTTTCATCTCAAGACTGCACTCTTTTTGACGTTATTTCTGATCATATTGACTAAGCCCTCTCTCTTCATCCATCAGCTAATATAGTTGTTGTTGGTGACTTTAATGCTCACCACTCTGAATGGCTTGGCTCTAGTGTCAGTGATTCGGCAGGCATTAAAGCCCACAACTTTTACCTTTCTCAATCCCTAACTCAAATAGTCAACTTTCCAACTCGCTTTCCTGACAACCCGAATCATCTACCTTCTCTACTCGACTTATGTCTTGTTTCTGATCCTAGTCTGTGCTCAGTTTCTCCACATTCACCCTTAAGTTCTTCTGATCACAGTTTGATCTCTCTAAAACTAATATCTTATTCTTCTTCATCACCTAAATCCCCCTATTATCGAACCTCTTACAACTACAGTAAAGCTGACTGGGATTCTTTCCGTGATTTTATTTGTGATGGCCCTTGGGTAGAAATCTTTCGTCTTCCTGTCGACAAATGTGCTTCTTACATAACTTCGTGGATTCAGGCTGGCATGGAATCTTTTATTCCCTCTCGACGATTCCAGGTCAACTCTCACTCTCCTCCATGGTTTTCCTCACTCTGTGCTGCTGCGATTGCCAATCGAAGCCGTTATTTCCATATTTATCAGCAAAACAATTCTCCAGAGAACAGACGTCTGTTTATTACTGCTAGAAACCATTGTAAAAAGGTTTAGTCTAACGCCAAAACCCGCTATTCTCAGGTCATGAAATCTCGTATCTCATCTCAAAAATTAGGCTCTTGTGACTTCTGGAGAATCTTTAATAATATCAATAAAAAGGGCAAATCTATAATTCCACCTCTCTTGTATGGTTCAGACTTTGTCACCTCACCTAAAGACAAAGCCGAATTGTTTGCTAAAAACTTCTCATCAATATCATCTCTTGATTCCACTAGTTGCATTCTACCTGATATTGCCAACAAACAGGTTGATCCATTGCTTGACATTCATATCACTAAAGCTTCTGTATCTAAAGTGATTTCCTGCCTAGACTCTTCTACAGCTTGTGGCCAGAACAACATACCTTTTATTGTCTTGCACAAGTGTTCTCTGGAGATGTCTTCTATACTCTCAAAACTATTCAACAAGTGCTTATCAGAGTCTTGTTTTCCAGCCTGCTGGAAAGCAGCATCTGTTAACCCTATCTTCAAAAATTCGGGAAAGCGATCTGATTCATCTAACTACCGTCCCATAAGTCTTCTTCCTATCATAAGCAAGGTTTTTGAATCTTTAATTAACAAACACTTAATTTCTCATCTTGAATCTAATAACTTACTTTCTGACCATCAATATGGATTTCGATCTTCTCGTTCTACAGCTGATTTGCTAACAGTAATAACTGACAGGTTTTATCGTCCATTAGATGAAGGTGGAGAGGTTAAGGCCATCGCTCTTGACATTTCAAAAGCTTTTGATAAAGTTTGGCATGCTGGTCCTCTCCATAAGTTTTCTTCTTATGGTGTATCCGGCAACATCTTTAAGATCATCGAATCCTTCCTTTCCAATTGTAGCATAAAAGTTGTCCTCGATGCACAACACTCTTATTCTGTAACTTCAGGGGTTCCTCAAGGTTCTATCCTTGACTCTATACTCTTTTTAATTTACATTAACGATCTTCCAGATATTCTCACATCTAAAGTGGCATTGTTTGCTGATGATACTACCATTTATTCTTGTCATGATAAGAAGCCAACAATCTGATTGCTTGGAGGGCATTTGAGCTTGAAAAGGATCTCACTTCTGCTACAGCATGGGGCTCACAGTGGCTGGTGAACTTTAATTCAGATAAAACTCAATTTTTTTCAGCCAATCATCGCAATAATTTAGATCTTCCTATTTTCATGAATGATGATATACTCGATGAGTCACCTACTCTTCATCTTCTAGGATTAGCTCTTACTTCCAATCTTTCTTGGAAACCATATATTAAATCAGTTGCAAAATTAGCATCTGCTAAGGTTGCATCTCTTTATAGAGCTTGACATTTTCTTACTTTACGGATTCTATTCTCTATCTCTATAAATCTCAAATCTGGCCTTGTATGGAATACTGTTGCCATATCTGGGGCGGATCTTCTAATGATGCCTTATCTCTTTTAGGCAAGGTGCAAAAACGCATTGTAAACATAGTTGGACCTGCTCTTGCAGCCAATCTTAAACCATTATCACATCGTCGTAATGTTGCTTCTCTTTCTCTTTTCTACAAATACTATAATGGGCACTGCTCTAAAGAGCTAGCATCTCTTGTGCCATCTACTAAAATTCATTCTCATGTTACTTGTCATTCAATTAAGTGTCATCCTTTTTCTATGACTGTTCCTAAGTGCTCCAAAAATGCTTACTCGTCTAGTTTTTTTCCTCAAACATCGGCTCTTTGGAATTCGCTTTCTTCATCTTGCTTTTCTGATTCATATAATTTGTAATCTTTTAAATCGTTTTCTTGCTCTAAAATCTTCATCTTTTCTCTTTCAGTAACTTCCATTAATTAGTTCCATTAATTTAATTAGTGGCTGCTTGCAGCTTTGTTGGAACCAAAGTTGTTAAAAAAAAAAAAAAAAAATATTTAACTAATGTGAAGTGCTCTCCAAGTAAAAAGAAAATTAATTTATGCACACTTTAATATTTATTATGTTTTTACATTACTATACTTACTAAATTACATTTTTATTTTATTCGTTATGTTTTAAATATTAAAATAAAAAAATAATAAATTTTTGAATTTTATAGTGTGTGCATAAGTTTTTTTATTTTAACTTTATCATTTTAGTTAAAATACTGTGTTATAATGGTAATGCAGGTAAGTTTGACTGGCGATAGAAATAATGCTTTACATCTTTCAGATAGGTTGGACGAAGAAAAAAACTTTTTTTAAATTATGAATAATAAGTAATAATATATTTGTTGCTACCTTGTTCTATATAAATGCTACCAACATACAGGTAACATTTATATATGTGCATAAACCTTTTTATTTTGACTTAATCATTTTATTTAAATTACTGCACTATCAATAGGCAGATTTGACTGGCAATATAAACTTTTAATGCATTTATTCAGCCGTACATTTACAAGTTCGATTTTTTATAATAAATATAAAGATGGCAAGGACGTTAAGAAAACTGGTTTGTAAATGATGTTGTACATCATGCAGATAGCTCAGACGAAGAAGTACGTTTGTTTTTTTTAATTACAATTCATAAGTAATACAATATTTGTTGCTGCCTTGTTCTATATAAATGTTACTAACATGCAGGTAACATTTACATATGTATTAACTTGCATAAATTTTATATTTTTACTTTTTCATTTTATTTAAATTACATTATAGGCAGGAATGTTTGACTGGAAATATAAACGATGTTGTACATCATGCAGATAGATTGGGTAAAGAAGAGGTAATAATCTTATAATTGTTATTTATAAATAATGATGTATTTATTGCTACTTTTTTCTATATAAATGTTACAACATTTATATAGAACGTTATTACAACATTTATATAAATTGGCAACATTTATATAGAACGTTCAAAAAGTTGTGTGTTAATGTGTAATTATAAAGTAAGTTATAATAGATAATAATTATAAGTATAAATAAATTAGTAAATAAAAAAAAATTAGTATGTATATATTAATTGTATGATGTATTGTCTAGATTGGTGAATTAGACAATGATACTAACTGTGGTGAAAGCAATAATGAATA